>NC_061511.1:221664376-221765792 GCF_022539505.1 Lolium rigidum | reverse complement strand
GATGAATCGGAGCAACACATGTGAAGAGAATTATTAATGAAAGTTAATTAATTGGGGCTGGGAACCCCGTTGCCGCTCTTTTTGCAAAATTATTGGATAAGCGGACGTGCCACTAGTCCATTATGAAAGTCCGTCAAAAGTAAATGACAAGGTTGAAAGATAAACACCACATACTTGCTCATGAGCTATAAAACATTGACACAAATTGAGAAACATTTTGAAGGTTTAAAGGTAGCACATGAAGTATTTACTTGGAATGGCAGGAAATACCACATAGTAGGTAGGTATGATGGACACACATGGCATAGGTTTTGGCTCAAGGATTTGGATGCACGAGAAGCATTTCCTCTCAGGTACAAGGCTTTGGCTAGCAAGGTTATTTGAAGCAAACACAAGTATGAACCTGGTACAGCAAAACTTACATAAGAACATATTGCAAGCATTATAATACTCTACACTGTCTTCCTTGTTGCTCAAACACTTTTACCAGAAAATATCTAGACCTTAGAGAGACCAATCATGCAAATCAATTTCAACAAGCTCTACGGTAGTTCTCCACTAATAGGTTCAAACTACATGATGCAAGAACTTAATCATGATCTACTTGAGAGCTCACAACAATTGCCAAGTATCAAATTATCCAAGACATTATGAGGCATTTTCTGTTTCCAACCAAATAACAATAAGTATTGTAGCTTCCAACTTTTATCATTGAACATTAAAAGTAAAACGAAGAACAAGTGTTCATATGAAAAAATCGGAGCGTGTCTCTCTCCCAAACAAGGATTGCTAGGATCCGATCTTATTCAAACAAAAATAAAAGCACACAGACGCTCCAAGTAAACCACATAAGATGTGACCGAATAAAAATATAGTTTCAATAGAAGAAACCTGATAAGTTGATGAAGAAGGGGATGCCTTGGGCATCCCCAAGCTTAGACGCTTGAGTCTTCTTGAAATATGCAGGGATGAACCACGGGGGCATCCCCAAGCTTAGACTTTTCACTCTTCTTGATCATATATCATCCTCCTCTCTTGACCCTTGAAAACTTCCTTCACACCAAACTTCTCATAAACTTCATTAGAGGGGTTAGTACCTAAAAAACTTTAATTCACCTTAGTCCTGTAGTGACACATTGCAAGAACTCAATAAAACATTAGCTACAGCTCTCCACGTCTAGAAAGCCTTGCTTAAAGTCCACAAGAGACAATGCAAAAAATAGAGACAGAATCTGCCAAAACAGAACAGCCAAGAAAGACGAATTTTAAAGAGGTACTTCCGTTGCTCAAATCAGAAAACTCAAAACCAATGAAAGTTGCGTACATATCCGAGGAACACGCACGTAAATTGGCAGATTTTTATGAGTTACCTACGAGAGAATCCTACCCAGATTCGTGACAGATAGAAATCTGTTTCTTCGCGAAATCCAAATCTAGTATCAACCTTCTATTAGAGACTTCACTTGGCACAACATTGCAATAAAATAAAGATAAGGAGAGGTTGATACAGTAGTAACAACTTCCAAGACACAACAAAACAGAGTAGCAAAATAAACACATGGGTTATCTCCCAAGAAGTTCTTTCTTTATAGCCATTAAGATGGGCTCAGCAATTTTAATGATGCACTCGCAAGAAATAAGAGTTGAAGCAAAAGAGGGCATCAAGAAGCAAATTCAAAACACATTTAAGTCTAACCCACTTCCTATGCATAGGAATCTTGTACACAAATAAATTCATGAAGAACAAAGTGACAAGCATAAGAAGATAAAACAAGAGTAGCCTCAAAATTTTCAACGTATAGAGAGGTGTTTTAGTACCATGCAAATTTCTACAACCATATTTTCCTCTCTCATAATAATTTCCAGTAGCTTCATCAATAAACTCAACAATATAACTATCACAATAAGCATACTTTTCATGATCCATAAACACATAATTTTTATCAAGCTCAAAAATAGTAGGATCAAAACTTTCAAATCCACTTTTATCAATAATATAACATGATGATTGATCAATCTCAAGAGATATGGGACTCATAGATAAAGTCAAGACTTCTCCAATCCCATTTTCATTAGTAGTACAATTAATATTAACAAGTAGCATAGGACCATCATCTAGAGCTTTATCATAAACATTTGCCAAGCAAAATTCTTTAGTACCATGCATTTCGACATCGGGCACAAACAAAGCATTATCATAAGATTTATCAAAATAGCATGGATTATCATAAATAACAGTAGCATAATCATTCTCACAAGTTTTACTCATAGGGAATATTTCAAGAGAATCCACAGGAACATAACATTCATCCTTCTTCGGTAAGCATGGAGGACAATCAAATAGTGTAAGAGATAAAGAGTTACTCTCATTAGAAGGTTGGCATGGGTAGCTAATCCATTCTTCCCCCTTTTGTTCATCACTCTCCTCTTCTTTTTCATCCAATGAGCTTTCAGGTTCATCAATTTCCTCCTCTTTTTTATCCAATGAGCTTTCGAGTTCATCAATTTCTTCTTCCACGAGGTTCCCGCAAATTGTGAGTGCATTCTTGTGCATTAATGAGTCTCTCTTTATAATCAATGATATAAGGATTATCAATGTAACTTTCATTGCAAAAATTAAGGATAGAAGAGACATAATCTTTAAGGTCCTTACAAACAACACAAGTTTCATAATTCTTAACCATGAAGGATTCGATCTCAGAAGCTCCCATAAATAAGACAAATTGTTCTACCTCTTCGAACCCAAGATGAATATAGTTATTCCAATTATAGTTCTTAATTAAAACTTCTTCACTAAAGGCACATTGAAATTTCAGATGTTTAGTATCCTCTTTAGAGCAACAATTTATATCATGGCGTTCAAGCAAGATTTTAGCAATTGAATTCAATTTTTCTATCACAGCACTCATTACTTTACCAGTTCTTGATTCTCTATAATTATTATAATATTCTATAAGCTCCAAGTAGGTTGTGGGTTCTCCCATAACAACAGTTTTTAATTTTTCGGTTTTTTCAAATTTTATGGATTTTTGGGTATATGAGAAAAGTAAAACAAAACAAAAAGAAACTAGGCAAAAGTAAACTAAGCAAAATAAAACTAGATAGAAATAAACTAAGCACAAATAAACTAGACAAAAGTAAACTAAACAAAACAAAATAAAATAAAATAAAGAAAAAGAGAGAGGTAGAGTGTACTCCCCGTGTGAACTTATGAGTAGAGCTATGCCTCCCCGAGCAACGGCGCCAGAAAACGGTCTTGATAACCCACAAGTATAGGGGATCGCGGCAGTCTTCGAGGGAAGTAAAACCCAAATTTATTGATTCGACACAAGGGGAGGTAAAGAATACTTATAAGCCTTAACAACTGAGTTGTCAATTCAGCTGCACCTAGAAAAGCACTAGTAACAGGGGTGATGTGAAAGCAGCAGTAATATGAGAGCAATAGTAATAGTAACACAGCTGAAGTAGCAATAACACAGAGGCAATGGCACCAGAAAATAGTTGATACTACTTCCAATGACATATAGAATGAGTATATGATGATGAGAGATGGACCGGCGTCCCCAGAGATCTACACTAGTGGTAACTCTCCAATAACAAGTGACAAGTGTTGGGTGAACAAATTACAGTTGGGCAATTGATAGGATTGAAAGCATTAAGACAGAACATCAAGATTATTAATCATGTAGGCATGTTTTCCATATATAGTCGTACGTGCTCGCAATGAGAAACTTGCACAACATCTTTTGTCCTACCAGCCGGTGGCAGCCGGGCCTCAAGGGAATCTACTGGATATTAAGGTACTCCTTTTAATAGAGCACCGGAGCAAAGCATTAACACTCCGTGAAAACATGTGATCCTCATACCTACGCCTTCCCCTCCAGTTGTCCCAACTTCGTCACTTTGGGGCCTTTGGTTCCGGACATAGACATGTGCATACAACTTGTAGATACAATCTAAGCAATAATTATAGAGCTTAAATCTAAGATCATGCCACTCGGGCCCTAGTGAGAAGCATTAAGCATAACAAGATTGCAGCAACAATAACTTCACAAACTTTATAGATAGACTAATCATAATGTATCATCCATTGGATCCCAACAAACACAACACCGATTACATCAGATGGATCTCAATCATGTAAGGCGCTCATGAGATCATTGTATTGAAGTACATGGAGGAGAGAATACCAACTAGCTACTGCTAGAACCCGTAGTCCATGGGGGAACTACTCACGAAGCATGATGGAGGCGGTGGCGTCGATGAAGATGGCTTCCGGGGGAACATCCCCATCCCGGCAGGGTGCCGGAACAGAGACTTCTGTCCCCCGAATTGGAGTTTCGCGATGGCGGCGGCGCCCCTGGAGTCTTTCTGGAGTTTCGTCAATTCGTATCGACGATTTAGGTCGCGAGGGGTTAAATAGGCGAAGAGGCGGCGCAAGGGGGCGCCTGGGGGCTCCTCACCATAGGCTGGCATGGGCCCAGGCCTGGCCGCGTGATGTCTACGGGTGCTTCTATTCTTGTAGACAGTGTTGGGCCTCCAAGAGCAGAGGTTTGTAGAACAGCAGCAAGTTTCCCTTAAGTGGATCACCCAAGGTTTATCGAACTCAGGGAGGAAGAGGTCAAAGATATCCCTCTCATGCAACCCCGCAACCACAAAGCAAGAAGTCTCTTGTGTCCCCAACACACCTAATAGGTGCACTAGTTCGGCGAAGAGATAGTGAAATACGAGGTGGTATGAATAAATGCGAGCAAGTAGCAACGGCACCGGAAAAGTGCTTTGTTGTCCAGGACTGGTGTATGGTTGATGGTGGTAATATATTGCAGGAAGTATAGATGCGAGTAAAACGAGTAAACAAACAGCGATAGCGATATTTAGGAACAAGGCCTAGGGATCATACTTTCACTAGTGGACACTCTCAACATTGATCACATAACAGAATAAATAGATAGATGCTAGACTCTACACCCTCTTGTTGGATGATGAACACCACTAACTGTGTAGGATTACACGAACCCTCAATGCCGGAGTTAACAAGCTCCACAATATTCAGTGTTCATATTTAAATAACCTTAGAGTGCATAACAGATCAACATAACCAAACCAAGTACTAACATAGCATGCACACTGTCACCTTCACGCTACGAAAGGAGGAATAGATCACATCAATACTATCATAGCAATAGTTAACTTCATAATCTACAAGAGATCACAATCATAGCCTACGCCAAGTACTACACGACGCACACACTCGTCACCATTACACCGTGCGGGAGGAATAAACTACTTTAATAACATCACTAGAGTAGCACACAGATATATTGTGATACAAAACACATTGTAATCATAAAGAGATATAAATAAGCACTTCACTATGCCATTCATAACAAGTGAATAAGTATTCTCGTGAAATATAGCCTAAGAGACCCACACGGTGCACACACTCGTCACCTTTACACACGTGGGACAAGGAGTCTCCGGAGATCACATAAGTAAAATCCACTTGACTAGCACAATGACATCTAGATTACAAGCATCATCATATGAATCTCAATCATGTAAGGCAGCTCATGAGATTATTGTATTGAAGTACATAGGAGAGAGATTAACCTCATAGCTACCGGTACAGCCCCGAGCCTCGATGGAGAACTACTCCCTCCTCATGGGAGACAGCAGCGTTGATGGAGATGGCGGTGGTGTCGATGGAGGAGCCTTCCGGGGGCACTTCCCCGTCCCGGCGGCGTGCCGGAACAGAGACTCCTGTCCCCCAGATCTTGGCTTCGCGATGGCGGCGGCTCGGGAAGGTTTCTCGTACCGTGGCTTTTTCGTATCGAAGTTTTAGGTCAGGGTCCTTTAAATAGGCGAAGAGGCGGAGTCGGAGGGCTGAAGGGGGCGTGACACAATAGGGCGGCGCGCCTGGCTCCTTGGCCGCGCCGGCCCCATGTGTGGGCCCACCAGGGCTCTCCTCTGGCGGCTCTCGGGTGTTCTGGAAGCTTCGTGGAAAAATAGGATGCTGGGCGTTGATTTCGTCCGATTCCGAGAATATTTCCTTACTAGGATTTCTGAAACCAAAAACAGCAGAAAACAGGAACCGGCACTTCGGCATCTCGTCAATAGGTTAGTTCCGGAAAACGCATAAATATGACATATAATGTGTATAAAACATGTAGGTATCATCAATAAAGTAGCATGGAACATAAGAAATTATAGATACGTTTGAGACGTATCAAGCATCCCCAAGCTTAGTTCCTACTCGCCCTCGAGTAGGTAAACGATAACAAAGATAATTTCTTAAGTGACATGCTATCATAATCTTGATCATACTATTGTAAAGCATATGAGATGAATGCAGCGATTCGAAGCAATGATGAAGATAATGAGTAAACAAATGAATCATATAGCAAAGACTTTTCATGAATAATACTTTCAAGACAAGCATCAATAAGACTTGCATAAGAGTTACTCATAAAGCAATAAATTCATAGTAAAGCCATTGAAGCAACACAATGGAAGATTAAGTTTCAGCGGTTGCTTTCAACTTGTAACATGTATATCTCAATGATAGTTTGTCAATGCAAAGCAATATAACAAGTGCAATATGCAAGTATGTAGGAATCAATGCACAGTTCACACAAGTGTTTGCTTCTGGGATAGAAAGAATAGGCAAACTGACTCAACAATAAAGTAGAAGAAAGGTCCTTCGCAGAGGGAAGTATTGATTACTATATTTGTGCTAGAGCTTTTCATTTTGAAAGCAAGAAACAATTTTGTCAACGGTAGTAATAAAGCATATGAGTTATGTATAAGACATCTTATAAGTTGCAAGCCTCATGCATAGTATACTAATAGTGCTCGCACCTTGTCCTAATTAGCTTGGATTAACACTGATTATCATTGCATAGCATATGTTTCAACCAAGTGTCACAAAGTGGTACCTCTATGCCGCCTGTACAAAGGTCTAAGGAGAAAGCTCGCACTGGATTTCTCGCTTTTGATTATTCTCAACTTAGACATCCATGCCGGGACAACATAGACAACAGATAATGGACTCCTCTTTAATGCATAAGCATTGAACAACAGTTATTATTCTCATAAGAGATTGAGGATTAGCTGTCCACACTGAAACTTCCACCATGAATCATGGCTTTAGTTAGCGGCCCAATGTTCTTCTCTAACAGTATGCATACTCAAACCATTTGATTGTGAAAACCGCCCTTACTTCAGACAAGATGAACATGCATAGCAACTCACATGATATTCAACAAAGGTAAAGTTGGTGGCGTCCCCAGAAAACATGGTTACCGCTCAACAAGCAACTTACTAAGAAATAAGACACATAAGTACATATTCTTCACCACGATAGTTTTTAAGCTATTTTATCCCATGAGCTATATATTGCAAAGGTAAAGAATGGAAATTTTAAAGGTAGCACTCAAGTAATTTACTTTGGAATGGCGGAGAAATACCATGTGGTGGGTAGGTATGGTGGACACAAATGGCATGGTTATTGGCTCAAGGATTTGGATGCACGAGAAGAATTCCTCTCAATACAAGGCTAGGCTAGCAAGGTTGTTTGAAGCAAACTCAAGTATAAAACGGTGCAGCAAGACTCACATATGAACATATTGTAACTATTATAAGACTTTACATCGTCTTCCTTGTTGTTCAAACAACTTAACCAGAAAATATCTAGACTCTAGAGATCAATCATGCAAACCAAATTTTACAAGCTCTATGTAGTTATTCATTAATGAGTACAAGGTACATGATGCAAGAGCTTAAACAAGATCTATATGAGCACAACAATTGCCAGGTATCACATTATTCAAGACATTAAACCATTTACCACATGCGGCATTTTCCGTTTCCAACCATATAACAATGAACGAAGCAGTTTCAACCTTCGCCATGAACACTAAAAGATAAAGCGAAGAACACATGTGTTCATATGAACCAGCGGAGCGTGTCTCTCTCCCACACAAGCATGTATTTATTCATAGAATGAAAATAAAAAAACGAAAATAAAAGCACACAGACGCTCCAAGTAAAGCACATAAGATGTGACTGAATAAAAATATAGTTTCAAGAGAAGAAACCTGATAATTTGTCGATGAAGAAGCGGATGCTTTGGGCATCCCCAAGCTTAGATGCTTGAGTCTTCTTAAAATATCCAGGGATGAACCACGGGGGCATCCCCAAGCTTAGACTCTTCACTCTTCTTGATCATAGTATATCATCCTCCTCTCTTGACCCTTGAAAACTTCCTCCACACCAAACTCAAAACAAACTCATTAGAGGGTTAGTGCATAATCAAAAAAATTCACATGTTCAGAGGTGACACAATCATTCTTAACACTTCTGGACATTGCTCAAAGCTACTGGAAGTTAATGGAAGAAAGAAATCCATCCAACATAGCAAAAGAAGCAATGCGAAATAAAAGGCAGAATCTATCAAAACAGAACAGTCCGTAAAGACGAATTTTATTGAGGCACCAGACTTGCTCAAATGAAAATGCTCAAATTGAATGAAAGTTGCGTACATATCTGAGGATCACTCACATAAATTGGCATAATTTTCTGAGTTACCTACAGAGAATTAGGCTCAGATTCGTGACAACAAGAAATCTGTTTCTGCGCAGTAATCCAAATCTAGTATGAACCTTACTATCAAAGACTTTACTTGGCACAACTAGGCACAAAACTAAGATAAGGAGAGGTTGCTACAGTATTAACGACTTCCAAGACTCAAATATAAAACAAAGTTACGGTAGAAAAATAAACACATGGGTTATCTCCCAAGAAGTTCTTTCTTTATAGCCATTAAGATGGGCTCAGCAGTTTTAATGATGCACTCGCAAGAAATAGTATTTGAAGCAAAAGAGAGCATCAAGAAGCAAATTCAAAACATATTTAACTCTAACATGCTTCCTATGCATAGGAATCTTGTAAATAAACAAATTCATGAAGCATAATGCAACAAGCATAGAAAGATAAAACAAGTGCAGCTTCAAGATTTTCAGCAAAAAGAGAGGTGTTTTAGTAACATGAAAATTTCTACAACCATATTTTCCTCTCTCATAATAATATCCAGTAGCATCATGAGCAAACTCAACAATATAACTATCAAATGAAACATTCTTATCATGAGTCTCATGCATAAAATTATTACTCTCCACATAAGCATAATCAATTTTATTAGTAATAGCGGGAGCAAATTCAACAAAGTAGCTATCATCAAATATAGGAGGCATATTATAATCATAATCAAATTTATCCTCCATAACAGGCGGCACCAAAATACTACTATCATTATAATCATCATAAATAGGAGGCAAAGTATCATCAAAGAAAATTTTCTCCTCAATGCTTGGGGGACTAAAAAGATCATGAAAACCAGCTTCCCCAAGCTTAGAACTTTCTATATCATTATCAACAATGGTGTTCAAAGCGTTCATACTAATATGTTCCATGGGTTTTTTAATTTTCGCATCAAACCATCCATGTCTTAAATCAGGAAATAGAATAAGAAGCTCATTGTTGTCCATTATGCCAAACTAGTGTAAACAAGAAACAAAAAAGATGCAATTGCAGGATCTAAAGGAAATAGCTTCGAGCACACACACAACAAGCAACGTAAAAGTACTTTACCCGGGACCGGAGTATGAGTGCCTTTTACCTTTCCTCCCCAGCAACGGCGCCGTGAAAAGTGCTTGATGTCTACGGGTGCTTCTATTCTTGTAGACAGTGTTGGGCCTCCAAGAGCAGAGGTTTGTAGAACAGCAGCAAGTTTCCCTTAAGTGGATCACCCAAGGTTTATCGAACTCAGGGAGGAAGAGGTCAAAGATATCCCTCTCATGCAACCCTGCAACCACAAAGCAAGAAGTCTCTTGTGTCCCCAACACTAGTTCGGCGAAGAGATAGTGAAATACAGGTGGTATGAATAAATGTGAACAGTAGCAACGGCACCAGAAAAGTGCTTTGCTGTCCAGGACTGGTGTGTGGTTGATGGTGGTAATATTGCAGGAAGTATAGATGCAAGAAAACAAGAAACAAACAGACGATAGCGATATTTAGGAACAAGGCCTAGGGATCATACTTTCACTAGTGGACACTCTCAACATTGATCACATAACAGAATAAATAGATAGATGCTAGACTCTACACCCTCTTGTTGGATGATGAACACCACTAATCGTGTAGGATTACATGAACCCTCAATGCCGGAGTTAACAAGCTCCACAATATTCAATGTTCATATTTAAATAACCTTAGAGTGCATGACAGATCAACATAACCAAATCAAGTACTAACATAGCATGCACACTGTCACCTTCACACTACGAAAGGAGGAATAGATCACATCAATACCATCATAGAAATAGTTAACTTCATAATCTACAATAGGTCACAATCATAGCCTACGCCAAGTACTACACGATGCACACACTGTCACCATTACACCGTGCAGGAGGAATAAACTACTTTAATAACATCACTAGAGTAGCACACAGATATATTGTGATACAAAACACATTGCAATCATAAAGAGATATAAATAAGCACTTCACTATGCCATTCATAACGAGTGAATAAGTATTCTGTGAAATATAGCCTAAGAGACCCACACGGTGCACACACTCGTCACCTTTACACACGTGGGACAAGGAGTCTCCGGAGATCACATAAGTAAAATCCACTTGACTAGCACAATGACATCTAGATTACAAGCATCATCATATGAATCTCAATCATGTAAGGCAGCTCATGAGATTATTGTATTGAAGTACATAGGAGAGAGATTAACCACATAGCTACCGGTACAGCCCCGAGCCTCGATGGAGAACTACTCCCTCCTCATGGGAGACAACAGCGTTGATGGAGATGGCGGTGGTGTCGATGGAGGAGCCTTCCTGGGGCACTTCCCCATCCCGGCGGCGTGCCGGAACAGAGACTCCTGTCCCCCAGATCTTGGCTTCGCGATGGCGGCGGCTCTGGAAGGTTTCTCGTAACGTGGCTTTTTCGTATCGAAGTTTTAGGTCAGGGACCTTTAAATAGGCGAAGAGGCGGAGTCGGAGGGCTGAAGGGGGCGTGACACAATAGGGCGGCGCGCCTGGCTCCTTGGCCGCGCCGGCCTCTTGTGTGGGCCCACCAGGGCTCTCCTCTGGCGGCTCTCGGGTGTTCTGGAAGCTTCGTGAAAAAATAGGATGCTGGGCGTTGATTTCGTCCGATTCCGAGAATATTTCCTTACTAGGATTTCTGAAACCAAAAACAGCAGAAAACAGGAACTGGCACTTCGGCATCTCGTCAATAGGTTAGTTCCGGAAAACGCATAAATATGACATATAATGTGTATAAAACTTGTAGGTATCATCAATAAAGTAGCATGGAACATAAGAAATTATAGATACGTTTGAGACGTATCACCGAACAACCCCCCTTGCTGTGCACAAAGCAGCGGTACGTACACATGGGTATTCTTATTCAAGGGCCAAAACAACCGGGTATCGACATGCATCTGTATCTCGGCCTGTTGAAAGAGGAGTTAGCCACGCTCTGGGAGACGCCGGCCCGTACGTGGGACGCCTACAAAAGAGATTATTTCCCTCTCAGAGACGCATTTCTCACGACAGTGCAGTACTATCCTGGATACACATATGTATCGTGCCAGGTGAACCACGGATTCAATGCATGTGTCAAATGCATGGATAAGGCCCCGCATCTGCAGCTGCCGAAGGTTCCCGGGTCTTCTAAAACTGTGTTCCAAGGGACTCGAATGTGGCTTCGCTTGGATCACCCGTGGAGAAAACGCGGAGACTTGTTCAATGGAAAAGAGGAGCTCAGAAGATCCCCACGACCGAGGAGTGGCGAAGAAATATACGAGTTTTTGGAAAATTGGGAAGAGTGCCCTGCGCCTGGAAAGAAGCGACCGAGGGAATCGCCGTTGCGGGGCGTATAGAAAGCGATGTCCATTTTTTGGGACCTGCCGTACTGGAAGGTCCTCCACACTCCCCATAGCCTCGATGTCATGCACATCACGAAGAACATTACCGAGAGCCTACTTGGCACTCTGATGAACATGCCAGAGAGAACCAAGGATGGCCCGAAAGTAAGAACCGACCTGAAATTGCTTGGCCTCAAGAAAGAACTTCAGTCCCCGATAGTGATGATGATGATGAACAGACGGAAACGACTCAGGGTCGCCACAAAAGGGCTAAGAAGAATGAGGTGGTGGTGCTTAAAGCTGCCTACTTCACTCTAAGCAAGGAGTAGATCGAGGGGTTTTTCAGGTGCCTCCTAGGACTCAAAGTTTCACACGGTTACTCCGGGAAGATAAGCAGATATCTGGACGTAGCGAAGAAGAGGTTTAGCGGGATGAAGTCTCACGACTGTCACGTGCCGATGACGCATATACTTCCCATTGCGATCCGAGGGATAATGGACGACCACGTCCGCGAGACGCTGGTTGGCCTCTACAACATCTCTAGGAAGTCCATCGGCGTGAAGCAGCTCAACAGGCTACAAGAAGAGATCATCGAGATACTATGTGAGCTCGAGATTTACTTCCCTCCCGCGTTCTTCAACATCATGGTGCATCTGCTTGTCCATGTAGTGGATGACATCATCCACCTCGGGCCGACATTCCTGCACAACATGATGCCATTCGAAAGGTTGAACGGTGTCATCAAAGGATTCGTTCGCAACAGGGTCCGTCCAGATGGAAGCATAGCCAAGGGCTTTTTGACCTACGAGTGCATCTCCTTCTGCCAGAACAACCTAAGCACCGAGAACAAGGATGTCGGTCTGCCCACCAGGAAGCACCTCGGTAGGCTCATACGGTTTGGTCACCGCGAGGGCTACCGCGCACTGTATGTCGGCATCGCCGACCGACGCACCGGCTTTGACAGGGCACTCCAAGTCACGCTACAACACATAGAATTGGTCAGCCCTTGGGTGGATGAGCACAAAAGCTTAATCGAGCAACAGTTCATCGACCTGGGCCGGCCGAGGAAAACGGGGGACGTAACCAAAGAGCACAACACCAGCTTCACGGGGTGGTTCAAGAAAAGGCTACTGGAAAGTCCCACGCCGACGCCTTCTACTGAAGAGCAGAAACTCATATTCTCCCTGTCACTGGGACCCGCGCACAACGTAAGGGTCTATCTGTCGTACGACATCAACGGCTATAGATTCTACACCCAGGAGAAGGACAAGAATAGTGAATATTAAAACTCGGGAGTAACTATGCTATCCTACACCGATGACGAGACTAATGTCATGGAAAGATTCTACGGAAGGATCGAGGAGATTTGGGAACTCGACTGCGTTGGAGAGACGGTGCCGATGTTCTGTGTGAGATAGCCAAGAGCGTCGAAAAAGATGGACGGTATTTCACCACCATGGTTATACCCGATGCCAAATCGGAGACACCCTGTGAAAAATGAGCCATGGGTGCTCGCTAGCCAAGTTGACCAATGCTTCTTCATTACCGACCCGTCAAATCTCAGCTGTGTGGTCATGAGGAGGGGCAAGAGGAGCATCATCGGAATGGAAGGATCCGCCAACAAGAAAGACATCGGCAAGAACGACGATCCGAAGATCGAACAGAAATTCGACAAGTACTTCGACATGCCTACTATTTATTCTAAAGTAAGAAGGAATCTCAAGGTGGCCGAGCTAAAGTATTCAACCGCGATGAATAAGGGCAAGACCATTGTCAAGAAGCGCTAGCCACCTCGACAAAACTTGCATGATTGTGGCTTTTTTTGTGTACTTTAATGAACACATATATTTACTTCGACAAAAACATGTGTGTATATATGTGTGACAAGCATGCATATGTATATGATGCGAGGTTTTTTTTGAATTATCTATATTAATTCACATGCATAATTGATAGATAGAACCTTCATTTATTTCTTGAATAAAACACTAGGTCTGTATTAAAGGAAATACTTTTAGAAATATAACACTAGGAATATTAACATACACTACAAGAAAAGTTGCCATGGCCAACGAATTGAAAGTTGGCCGTGGTTGCTGATGCACCATGCTCAGGGATTTTTGCTGTCTCCCTGGTGCATGTCAAAATTTCTTTTTTCTCGTTTTTGAGACCATCTAGCCCGACATAAACGTGAAAACGTTGCGTATGGTAGCCCGGAATATGGTGCATGATGATTTACTGAAGATGTTCGCATTTGGGTTTATCGTTGTAGTACGCCCTCTTCCTCCTCTCTACTAGATTCCTGGTGTAATGGTTACAACCCCCCTTGATCCTCTCACCCCCTCGCAGGTTCTCTCCGTCTTGTAATGGATCTTGTTCCGCGCCTTAAATGTGTTTTTATATAATATATTCAGGCTGGCGTAAGTCCGCCGTAGTCCCGATCAAAAGAAAAAAGTAGTGCGGCTACAGCGCAAGCTAGCACGAGAGCAGATTTGCGTCTTGTGTGGATTTATCTTCTTCTTTTGATGCAACGATACTTGCATCGGCCGATGTACAGCAACACAGGTAAAAACAGTTTAGATTTAGAAAAGTAAACGCATTGGCTTGGCGGTGGCACCAACCAGCGAGAATCACGAGATTGCCAACAACTCATATCGTGCATCTACGAACACAACTAACTGTCGGCTCTTATGGCCGTGCATGGTAGGTCGCAACAAAATTTGGGATCTTTCAAAAGGGCATGTCCTAGTTGTCTCGTTCGAAACTAGACTTGACCCATGTTATGAATTTTATTTCGGAAAGTTTGAGTTGCATTAGGAAAGTAAAGGTGCCATTTTGTTTGGTTGGCTCTAAGTGGACGTGGCTCCTCTGCAGTAGAGCTGTTACTGTATGGTATAGTAATGGAGAAAATCTGCCGTTAAATTGCATCCAACGATGTACAGCTATCTGGCATCCCAGCGATCCTAGTATGTTCTTCCTCCCCGCTTATGAATGAGCCCATGCACTTCCGCGGGGAAGGGCGTGTCCGGCAACCATGTCTCATGTCGATCGGCATCAGGACGCTAGCAAGAACCTAGCATCAGTCGTTGTCCCACAGCGGCAGGCCGGCAGAGACTACCATGGATGTTGTTTGACAAGAAACAAGAAACGGAAGTACCCAGTCTAGGTGTTCGATTCCTTGCCGATCTGTTCGCCGTCGTTCTCTGCAGTGCGCCAGAGCACTGCTAGGGGCTCGATTCGTAGTAGAACTGCTTGCCTTCGAACAATAGTTACAGCATGTATACAAGATCGTGTACAGAAACCAGTCGGCTGATGGCCACATACTGGCGACGTCGGCCAGCATGCTCCTGGCCAAGGTTGTCTTCGGTACGGCGACGAGGCCATTGGGTTGTTCGGCGGGGCTGACGGGCTTATTACGCAGCAGGTGGGAAGTACGGCGAAGGGTGTTGTTCCAACCGCCTCCCTCCGTTGCCGAGCGCCGCCGGAATTTTGTCCCTTGTGAGAGCACCATACACGCAGCGGTTCACAGTGATGCTTCTCTTTGCTGCGCGAGGACATGGAAGAACCGGGGAAGAAGAAAGAGATCAAAGGGAGTTCCTGAGACTGTTGTTGGATGCAATTTAACGGCAGATTAGTTCACTACTGTACCCGTACAGTAACATCTCTACTGCAGAGGAGCCACGCCCGCTCTAAGTGCATCTCCAACTGGTCGAGGTAGAACGAACGGTCGAATTAACCGCCTATGTACATTCGCGTCGGTCAAAATGGTTGAACTCGACCGCGCGCCCGTTTGCGCGAGTGGTGCCCCAGCGGCATTATGTAATTTTATTTATTTATTTATTTTCCATTCAAGATAAACATGATTTACATAGTTAATAAAGGAAATAAAAAAGAACTAAAACTAAAAGGTGCATGTAGAGCCTGCTACCGTAGCATACTCTTCCTCGTCGTCGAGCACGACGAAATCAGCTATTGCCCACGGCCAGTTGGCAGCCGGCAGAATATACGCCGGTGCTACCGGTGATGGAGGTGGAGCAGCCCACGGATTGAATGACGGAGGTGGACGCGACGGCGGTTGCGGGGCTGAGTTCTGCTCCGCCCGTTGGAGGGCCTCATCCTCCATGAGGCCTTGCGGCATGATGCCGATGACGTACCGGGGCAGCGGCGGACGCACCGGTCTGTCCACCTCCAACACGAGGATGCCGCCTCTCGATCTCCTCGTCGGCCATCGTCGCCGGCAGCTGGAACTCCTGACCCTCCTCCATGGACATTTGTCAGACGTGGAAGATGCAGCCGACGAAAGCGTTGCTGTCGTCCTTGGCCTCCTCGTTGTAGTAGGACATCACGTCGTTGTCCTGGGGAGGCGCAAGAGGAGCCGACTGCTATGTTCGACGATGAGGCGCAGGAGGGCGCGCAGGCGCCGGAGGTGGACCAAACAGGGAGTAATAAATCTGTGTATTTCCTCGTGTCTTGGTACATGATCATGCGCAATGTGTATCCTTGTCTCCCCAAATGGGTGAATGGATTCCCTTCGGTACGAACGATCTAATTGCACTCCTAGTCCTAGGTCTAAGAGCATCTCCACTCGTCTCCCCGACGGGGCCCCGAGCGATGTTTTTTCCATCCGGACGGCGAAATTCAGCCCAGTCGCGCCCCCGGTTCCTCGTTTTCGTCCGGATTTGGTCCTTCATCCATCCGGCGAGTCCACGCCAACCCCGGTCCACGGGGGATCTATCGGGGAGTCCGGACGAGTGAAAAGCGGGGAAGGGCCGCTCTGTCGGCGACTGGACACACGAACCCCACCCGCCACCTCGCTCAAAATCTCTCCCACCCCTCGTATCTCTCTCGCCGCCGTCACCACCCCGCCGGCTTGTTGCCCAGATTCCGCCGCCCTCCTCCCCCACCTGCCTATATTCCGCCGTCTTTCGACGACGGCCTATCTGGCTGCTCCTCCGCCGGCCTGTTTTCCGCCGACGGCCTACTCCTCGTCGTTTGCGGCTCGGGTTGCCTCGACCACGCCCGTCAGGTGCTCGTCCTTTTGCCTCGCCGGCCATGGACTCGGATGAAGAGGAGGAGCAGATGTCGAATTTGTTTGAAATATGTCAAATGGTCGAGGTTGGGGGTTTTCTGTCGGGGGGACGGCTGGAACTTCGGCGCTCCCCAGGCCAAATTTTCGTCCAATCCGAACGAAAATTTCGTCGGATTTAGGCGTGGGGAGCGCCAACGAGTGGGGATGCTCTAATGCGACCAGGAGGCAGCAGGGGATCGACCATCGGATTGCATAGCCTGACGTACTAGCCGATGTACGTCTAGTGGTTGAAGTAACGAGAGATAGCACATAGCCATGGACCGGAAATATCTGATCCGACAATATCCAGAGGCACAACCACAGCCGCTCGATCGATCGCAACTGAACCAATACAGCATCTACTCGGATTCTAGTACTAATACTACTAGTAGTATGATTGGAGCACGTGCTGGATGAGTGAGCAGTGTGGGAATGGGGTGGGCACGTTTCGGGGGCCACGACAGGGCATGCTTTCCAAAAATTCATTCGGCACAAACAGGATCCACACGCTGCAGGCCCTTGGGTTGGCGCGACGTACCCATATGCGACACCAATCCATCGACGATGAATGAAAGCTTCGTCGGAATTCCATTTCACGGTTTGTTGCTCCGGGCTCGACTCTTCTTTTCTAGCAAATCTTCTTTTCTTCATGATCTGTTGCTCTCGGCAGGTCAACGTCTCGCGCCTTGGTTCGTTTTCATGCGGTCGCTGCTGGTTGAGCACTCGAATCCAGAGTTATTTTACCGACGGTGAAGTGTGGAGTACTACTAACTACTGAGGCAACAGTGGAGTGTGCGTGCGCGTGTGGACGGGACGGACGGCCCGCTCGCTCTCGCGCCGCAGTACCACCACTCAGCCAACAATAGATTTCTCTCAAAAAAAAAAAGCCAACAATAGATTTTTTCTTCAGAACACAATACAAACATAGACGAAAACATAGACGCTCACACATATTGACATACACTCATTTTCTATGAATACACATATGTACACCATACCTTTATGAGCACCTCCGAGAGATCGAGTCAAATAAACTTCGTCCGACGGGTCTTTAAATTGACGAAATCACCACACCGCGTCTCGTTGTTGACGAAAACGTTGCCTTCCATTGAAAAATATTTCTCCCTTTATGAGAACCAAAGTGTCAAACCTGGGGTATTAACTCTGACGGGCAAGAATGCCACTGCCATGGTTCGTATTTCGTATAGTTAAACTATTGTTTGGATTCGTTTGCTATGACCCGTGGATAGGGGCCTGCAGGCCGCAGCCTCAACACGGGAATGCATTTTGTGGAACCAGTTGTCCGCGCCGCAGCCTAAACATAGGCTAATGGCGGCCACTGCGCTAACTGGAGGCTAATAGCCCGCACCACCATTTCTCGCCCCGTGTCCACCCTTTCATACCTCACTCCCTATTTCGCCACCGCTTTCTCCCGCCCGACCGTGATGTTTCCCACGTAAACCACCGTGCCTATAAAAGCGGACACCTACAACACAACACAACAATGTATGACCGCACCCCACCAATCACTTGGGCCCAGATTAGCGAGGCCACACTAGAAACCTACCACTCAGCCCCACGGCTAGCGGTGAGGACATGGGCGACGCCGGCGGTGGCACAGACGACCTGTGTGCATCGACCACCGTTGAGCAGTGAGTCCTCATCTAGTCCTTCCAGAGGACTCGATAGCGTGCCCTGAAAGCCACAGGTAAACTAGTAGCTTTTTTCTTAAAACATTGAAAAGTGGTGATAAACTGGTTGTTTTTTCGAAAACATTGAAAAGTGGTGATCTTTGAAACACTAGCTCCAAACATTGAAACTGGTCCCTTTTAACGTCTTAGGGCATGTATAATGGTAGGGAAAACATGCCTTCTCTTAATAGTCCATGACATCTAGAGAAAACGTGAATATAAAGAGTACAATGCATTATCTTTTATTATCATCCCTAGTAAATAAATTAAAATTAATTATCTCTTAGTCAGAAATTATGTGCTAAGAGAAGATAAATGGTACATTGGGAAAACAGTCTTCCCAAGAGATCATCACTTAGCTAAAGGAAGATAACCTCATCTTTCTTCATTCTTCACTCCAACTCAACAAAATTACAACGTGGCAAGCTCGTAAGGGGATGTTGATATCACCTTATTGTGCATGCCCTTATATTTTGGGACAGATAAGTTAGTTAAAATAAGCTTTACTAAGCTGGCTGGTTCGTAGGTACGTGACGTGTGTGTCTCATGTCATGTTAGTGATCACTGATTAAGCGTGCAATGGGTAAACCCTTCAACATACCACAACAAGAGTGCATATGGTGATTGTAATGAGCGGAGTAGTCTAATGCTTCACCGATCCATAATAATTATTGCTGATTTAATATAAAGCTGTGCTAAATCCGGCATTATTGGTTCATGGTTATTACATTTTTCTTTCGGTTGAGCTATAACGAGTTTGCTTTTTTCTATGGAACCGGTTAGTCAATTTCGCCTTGGAAGCTGCGGAGGTTGTTGGTGAATGAGTTTGCTCTACAATTGGATTTGCTTTTTATATGGGGTAATTTTGGTTTACAATTTTCACTTGTTTATTATTTATTAAGCCAGGAAGAGGTGCATGAGTGTTGAATAGCGTCAGAGTGACCGACATTCCTTGCATTACATCGTCAGCCATTGGATGATGACCAAGGCCGGCCCATAGGGCAGGGCAAAGAGGCGCCCGCCCCATGCCTTCAGGAGCGAGGGCCTCGGCCCAAGATTTATTTACATAGTTAATATATTTATAATTTGAAATAATTCTAAAAAATATAGATTTCTTACCAAATATTTATTTCAATATTTGCGCTTTAGGATGTATCATTTAGAATAATCCTATAAAATATATAAGGTCCAAGCTGCAGCTTACCGTGCCTCTACTCCAAATCCTTCTAAAAAAATATTAATAATTTTAAATTATTTCTTCCCGAAGATACGATTTCTCTCTTACCTTTCCAAATATCCAGAACAACATAACCCTCATATATTTTTTTATAATCTATTATATATTAAAAGCATATTACGGGTTAACCAGAAAAAATAGAATTACGATAGAAATTACCACAAAAATTAGAAACATCTAACCGTCTATTTACTAGCTCAGCAAACCACAACCAACAGATTAAAGAAATAAATTATTGGCAATAGAGTTAAAAGAAATTACCCACCAATGCCATGAATTAATTTTTCCGTACCTTTTCAATCTTATTGGATCAATCAATAGTGCATGCCCTAATGAAAAGTATCAAAGCTGCCTACTCTCATCCTCACGCCGCCGTCATCCTGCCAAATCTGTGGATCAAGATGAACAGGATGAGCGCAGTCCGGCACCGTAGGCTAGATGATGTGTTCGCCCGGCGACAGAACAAGTACATGTAATCTGGTATTGTATCTCATACTTTTCTGGCATCTATTCCTCACGCTCATCTTTGCATCTACGTTTGGATCTTGGCTGAAGATGCAGCAAGAATTGATTCGAGCATCATAACGATCGAAAGAAGCCATGGCACAGCCAGGATGTTGCACTCTTGGAAGACGGTGTTAGTGTCCGGCCGGCCGGCCGGCCGACACACGTAATCTAAAACTCCTCCTGCCAATATGAATATGCAGATTGGATCACCTTGCAATGCACCCAGATTGGATCACTTTATAATGCATCTGCACATATCTAGATTGGAATCGGGAAAAAAATTATGCATTGTAGAAATATGTCCACGTCAGGGATGCAGCTTCTGGCCATAATTAAGATCTGATCGTACGTCCGGCCGTGGCCGGCAGAACTTACTGAGGTTGTATGATATTGCCATGGTTGCGGTCTAAAGATGAAAATTTGCAAGAAGTGACTCGGCATGGTTCCACCACTTTAATTCTTGCTAGGGCTAGCTCTACACTTCAGGGTGAAACAAATCTTCAATTGACCTTGCAGCTTCTATCTGAATTAGTGGTTTAGACTTCTCGTATGTGCAGAAGGTAACCAAAATTGGAACCATCGGCTGCCAGCCAAAACTGAAGCTATTTTATGTGCATCAAAACAGATGCAATCACATCAAGAAGCTAGGTCGGCTCTCACCAGGAAAGATAAATACATCGACGATGATGTGGGAAGCAGCTACTTTTTCTTTAGATGGAAGAACATAGCTTTTTTTTCTTTGGATGGAACCATACGTGCCCTTATTATTGAAAGGGTATGACTTACCAAGGGCATTGGTGGGTAATTTAAAGATACATTTGTACATACAAGTGTAGACGAGTATATACTGGTAGAAATAAGAATCATGACATACTTCGCTCAATCAATAGAAATAGATATTTTCAAACATCCTCACCAAGATTTCAAAGACCATGAATCTTTCAAATGTAAATATTATTTGGTTTTTTATTGCATTACTCTAATATTTCTTTTGCCCAATACTAATATGTTTTAAGTCTTTTGTGTGTGACGGAGATTGTTAAGGTGCTAGAACACCAATCATGATTAAACTTTAAGTAATATACAAAAATTTAGCATAAATAAATATCTTTATCAAAATTTCAAGAGTAGGGGGGCCATGGCCCCCTGCCCTAAGAAAACTTCGCTACTGCAAACACGGGGTCCTTGATGTCGTTTCGCCCTAGGGCCTTCGAAATCTATGGACCAGCCCTGGTGCTTCCCGGCAGGTCCTCGCGTACACAGCATGCTTCTTTGCTTCTCGAGCTCCTCCATCCCTCGATCACGCCTCTTCGCCTTAACAGGAACAAGAAAAAGCCGTTAATTAATGAGAAAAAAACACGTACGGCCACGGCTTCTTCCTGGGACTCCAACTGGCCATGACCCGGTGCCTCCAGTAGGATTCCCCATCCTGGAAGTGCATGTCGTAGTACCGGTCAGCGCTGCCGGCTAGGCTCGGCTCGGCAACGACGTGCTCGTGGACGTGGCGGGCCGGCGGGGACGGGGGCGGAGAGGGGCCGGAAGGCTTTGGCTCCTGCGCGGGGGAGAGAAGGCGCGATTGACCTCCCGGCTACGCCGCCCAGCATATTGATGACGCGCTGAAAGCAAGGAATTGAGACAATGATGTTAAACTGGTCTCCTGAGCCATTCTAATTTGGCGATGCCTGCTACTTTTCCTTTAATTTTCGTAGCGAATGGACAAAAGTGCGATCTGTGTAGTTATTTTTAAATCTCGAAAACATGTTAGTTTTTGTTATTTTTGTCTAGCACGGAGTAAATAGAATTTTGGGTTGAGATTTTTCATGTTGTGAGACGTATCACTCATAATTTACAGAATTATTTTTCAGACTTTTTGATAACATATTTTTAAAAAATGGCGAGAGCGATTGGGAGCCAACAGCACTTTTCAACTAGTTTTCTTATACAAGTATATGATGTGGTCGGTTGTCTGTATGAATTGTTTAGTGTCGTTGAAGCGGGCATACACCAAATCGAGTGAGGAGGGTTGGGCGTCGTTGGCAACATGGCTAGCGAGTGTAATTACAGTTTTTATTTTGCCAGTGAAATACTGAAATCACAGTTGAGAGAGCAAGGCAGCTAGGTCGTATTAGTCGCGAAGGAAAACAAGCATGAGCGCGAGGGGATAATCATACTTGGGCTCCATTACAATGACATGCGTGTCAACGAGTGTATAGGCAGCTGGGGCCCGCGTGATCATGCCACCTACTCCCTCCATCTAGCTCTAAGAGTAAGTTTAATAGTATATCCGGTTATTGGCTATAAGTAAGATGTCATGTCATCTATAGTCAACATGTAGTTAACAAGTACAATGGTTGGCTACAAAGAATGTACTACTTTTTTCATAGATGGTCCACCTTTCATTCACACATCTTGCCTAGGAGCACGTGCTAGAGCTAGTTCTTGCAAAAACGTACTCACATTCTCTCTCTTATTCTCTCCTCCAACCAGAGATAAGTATATTATTTTAATCCTTATAGCCAACTGGCTAGATCTTATTATACTTGATTTAAACTTTGTCCACAAAATAGTGTACTTCTATCATTTCAATGCACTTTAATTGCTTCTCTCTCATTGCACGGAAACCAAACCCAAACCAAATAATATTAAGAACATATTATTCGTTTTTCTACATGCACTTAGGCTGCTCATAGTGTGAGTAACATAGCTAGTAACATCACACATCTCATTGCATTTTGATGACATGGTATGCCAATAAATAAATAAAGAGAGTGAGGTGGTAACTAGCTATGTTACCATAATATCACACACCACAAGGCAAAATAAGTCTACAACATAACAAATGACACAATGCATGACACCACATAAAAGTTAATACGCACTATGAAGATAGTAACCTAGACTAGTAACATGAGATATGTTGTACTAGTCTAAGTTACTCCCACTATGATTAGTCTTAGCTTATTGGAGGTGAAAGAATTAAAGTGGAGAGATGCATGTTCCTAATGTACTTTCACTCCACATCATAATTTATCTTGATAAACCCGCATGTACACTTATTTACGAATAGAGGTGGCACCGAATCAGGCGGTCAGACGCCGATTAATCCAGTTGCTTTTTTATTGACGGGCAAGATCTTCCCTGTCAGTATTCAAATACATGAGCTCACACATGGGCAAAATCCATTAATTTGGACCCAGTGCTGAGTATGGACGCGTGCGGGTAAAAAATAGAGCGGCGCGGAACACGCATGAAGTGCACGTGCACGGTAGGTTACGATGATGGTTGAAGCGCGTCAGCTTCCTCCCCTCATTCAGTCCAGGCTGGATGCATCGTGCATCGAAGGCTGGATATGATCGTCTTGGAAGAAAGAAAGATACAGTAACCTGAAGAGCTCACAAGCGGCCTTCGCCCTTGTGTTCCTTTTCTTCCCGGGAAGCTTCCATTCGTTCGGCGCGAGTGCAAGTGCAACTCGGCTGCACGCATTTCCGCGCGCATGTACGTGGTTCATGTGGGACGCGCGCTTCGGCGTGACGAAATTTACCGCGGCACCACGGTTTGTGTAACTCTAATAACTACTACTCCATGCGTTCAAACGTATAAGCCGTTCTCGTTTTTCATGTTTTATTTTTGACCAACAATCAATCTATGTATATAACAAATATTTAATATAAAATCAGCATCATTAGAAATTATTATTCAATTCGCATCCGACAATATCAACTATGTACTATATACTCCCTCCATTCAAGTTCAAATATATAAAGATTTTTTGTATAAAATAAATATTATTTCAAGAAAGTTTTTCAACACGAATCCAATAATACTAATTACGTATAATATAGTTAAGATTTTGTTGGTCAATTTTTTTAGCCAAAGATACTTATGCGGCTTATTTAATGAGATCTACTAATTGAGACATCATTGTCTAATTGTTCGATCAAATTTTGACTTGAAATGAGCGTGCTTTTTATTCATAAGAAATAAGAACGGAGGTAGTAACGTTACTACAATACATCTATAGCGCAAACGCGATAACAGGTTTGCGTGTGGGATTTTTTTTACTTTTTCCATAGATCGATCTTTTTTACAAAAAAGAAATATATTAATATCGCAAATATAGTAATTACATCCAGTATTTGCAACAACAAAGATGTGCAACAACAAAGATCCCAAGAAAACAAGGATACACACATCCAAGACAAAAAAGAAGAAGAAGAAGAGCAAAATAGAAAAGAAAGAACCATCGAGATGATGAAACACTCGCAACAGTAGCATTTTAACCACCACCGAAGACAACACCTAGATCATAAAAGATATTCTAAAAAACAACACTTCCAAGAAGGAAACAATGCACAAGCTTTGTTGTCGTCCAACTGTAGATCTTGTGTTTTCACTCTGGAAAAAGTTTGAGTTTACAAAACAATGCTTTCAGCAAGGTCATTGTCAAAGACAAGGAATGAAGGCCAGACCTTTGAATTTTATCATGGAGTTTTTGAATCGGTACTCAAGGAGGACAACCAAAAGTGTAATCCAGATGTGTTGCCACCCCTCTTGCCAAGGCCGCTGCTACAAGTCACCAACACTAGACATATAGGACAAAACATGGAACCATGTGTTATCATGCAGTCAATCGATACTTGCATGAGGGTTGGTGACACAAGGATGATAAGCAAAGTATTAGCTTATCTATGTACAACAACAAATGGTCTCTCATCACCCACCCCCACCGCGTTCTCTGAGTCGACTCTGGTTCTCCGCCTCCACTCTTCCTCCCCTCTAACGGCCTTGCTCGCCCGAGTAGAAGGGAGAGGGGAGTTCGGCTCTCTATTGTACATAGTTTTAGGTGTAGGTTCGAGTTTGCCCTGATGCCTATTTGCGAGATGCATGTTTCCACTATACTCAAGGAAAGTCATAGCGTTGCTAATAGAGTGACGTGGCTCTAGACCGCTGGTTGTCCATGTACGACACTATGCGCTGGCATATTTTGCTACATCCACTAAATAAAGCACCTAGCTTGGGCCTGCTCTAGATCTGGAGTGTTGCCGCCGCTTCTTCTCTTTTCAGCCGGCGGTGCTGGCGAGGAGAAGGTGGTGAATGGTGCGCTGGCTTGCAGATTTGGAGGAGGTCATCCTTAGTGGCCCATGTTTGGTTATCGGCTCAAGGTGCTAGCGGGCAGGCAGTCCACAAACGACTATGAAGCGCAATGTTTCCAACAACCTCCATCAGAGGCCATCGGAAGGACTTGTGGTAGCATGCCACTTCCTCCTTGCACCAAGTGGTCTCATTCCCGGTGCAGGCGAGGGAGGCCGTCGTTGGAGCCTTGTGTATTCCGGCGGCATGAAGGACCCGATTGCTCTTTAAATCTATGTTTTAGGGTCTTTGCTATAACTCCAAAGGATTGTTTTCTATTTGTTGTAGTAATCAAGGTCCTCTTTATAAATTGTACCGCACCGCTAAAAGTTTAAGAAGTATCAGGCCCTTCGGAGCCCTCCACTATTAAAAAAATAATAAAACATCAACACAACAAAAAAGCAGAATGTAAAAGTAAACACATTGGCTTCTTTGCTATAATTCTGGAGGATTGTTTCCTATTTGTTGTAGTCTTCAAGGTCCTCTTTATAAATTGTACCGGAGATGAAAGTTTAAGAAGTATCAAGCCCTTCGGAGCTCTCCACTGTTAAAGAAAAATAAAACATCAACACGACAAAAAATGGAATGTAAAAGTAAACGCATTGGCCTCGGCACCAACCAACAAGAAATACGAGATGTGCCTTACGCGCATAGAACACTACCAAAAAGTTGATACTCCCTCCGTTTTTATTTACTTCGCATTCTGGATTTAGTAAAAGTCAAACTATGTTTTCAATGTTGACGAAATCGTTTATCAAAACTCGGTTGGCTGACGATTAGTGATTAATAGATAAATAGACCGATTAATCAGACGATAAATAAGTTAGTCGGACGGTAAAACGTTGAACTGCCTATATATCTTTGTCTCGCTACTACCAAAACGATGAACTGCCTACGTTCCCGTTGGTATGATCTGACGTACGGCCAGCCCATGTAGTACCGCTGTGCTGGAGGAAACGAGAGATTATCCTGCACAGGAAATATCTGATCCGACCATCTCCGGAGGCGCAGCCATAACCGCTCAATCGGAAGCCATGCCGTGTCCCCCATCGATCGAGAAAGCGTCTACACTATACTTGTAGTAGTGGCACGATTGCAGCACGTGCTGGATGATTGAGCGAGTGAGCAGTGTGGGGCTGAGATGGGCACGTTTCAAAAATTCATTCGGGAGATGGCCCCACAAGCTGCTGTCAGGGTCTTGGGTTGGCCCCACATATGAGGCGGCATCGATCGACAATGAAAGGGAACCCACCACATGTTGCGTCAGCATTCCATCCCACGGTTTTACTCCTAGCAACTCTTGTGTTGTGTACCCGCAGAAAAAGAAAAACTCTTGTGTTGTGGCCCGGTGTGGTGACACAGAGGATCCTCCATGCGTTGAAGCGTCGCGCGCCATCTTTCGTTATCGAGCGGTCGCTGCTGGTTGAGCACTTGAATCCAAATTAAATTACCCGCGATTTAAATTCTCAATTATTTTTTCCGACGCCGACGTGTGGAGTAATACAATACTGGGGCATGCAGTGGAATGCGCGTGTGGGCGCGCGGGACTGACTGCGGGCCGCTGGCTCCATCACCGCCTTTTCCGCCATCGCCATAGCATGCACTTCTCATCTGCTCTCTTCTCGTCACAACTCACAAGTTCAAAAGCAGGACCATCTTCACTCGGCCACTTCATATGGTCTCCAACAAAGTTATTCTGACGGCGGTATGAAAGACGACAGCAGGCTGATTAATATGGGAGTTTATATTTTTAGTCGACCCCCAAAGTAAATTTAAAATATGATAAAATAAAAATAAGTAGGCCAATTCAAAAGTAATTTCACAAAAACCTTTCATACTTAGGCAAAATTTGAACTGAATTAAAGTAAAACTTCCTAGTCGATTATCCGCTAGTTGAGGCGCGCGATATGTTGCCTCGTCATCGTTCTCCCCCTTTGCCCCCTGAATTCGTGCCCGCATCTCCGCTCCTTGCTTCATGCATCTATCGTTGAAGAATCGCCGCACGCATCGCCGGAGCTTCACGGCGTCGTTGGGCCTCTATGCCACCCTCCATTGGCGGGACTCTACGTTCTGGGCCGGCCAGCCTCGCTTCCTCGCGGGCGGACGCCTCGGCCTGATGCTGAGTATTGATCTCAAGCAACCTCTATCGCTTCGCAGCCATGAGGAGGCAACAAGCCTATTCCGTGGCCACCCACTCGCCTCGACGGTGTTGGATAATTAGGCACAATTTTCATAATTAATTCCAGAATATTAAACATGACGACATCAACTACTAACATGTGAAACTCGAACATACTAGATGCATTAATAACCATAAATAGTAGCATCGCAAACAGTAAAACATCCATCGCTAAACAGATCGAGATATGTCGCACATACCGATCTGATTGAGGTGGCGGTGGAATGTATTTGATATGATTTTGTGGTAGCCGGGCAAGAGATTATATAGGCTCAGGAAACTCTAGGCAACGTGGGCCACACCCACGTCGCACACACGTTTCGAGTCGGTCGGTTATAGATAGCACACGGTCCGGGAGCGATCCGAACCGACTAACTGCGACGCGTCCGTCTAGGACATGTTCGTTTTCCTGAATGCAAAAAGAAAGGAAAGTCTCGGCTCAATCCACTCACCACGAGTCGAGTCGAGGAGGAGGAGCGCGCGTGTACCACATCTTCTCACTCACTTTATTACTAATGGTGGAACAATCCACCTTATAAGATGGTCTAACTTCCTCCCAACTTTCCATGTAAGACTAAACTTTTCACCTCTTGCCACTCCCTACTGAACGGCCACATATTTAGGCTCAAACTCATATGGACTGCCACTATGTGGACTTTATGTTTTATAGAGAAAACTGAATCTAATTTGAACCACTTTATATGGATCCAATATTTCACCAGACGGCGCGCCCGAATTTAGCGGCGTTGGTATCCTCAAGCACTTGCTCTCCGGTCCTCCAGTAGAGTGTATGTTGAAGGATGCTAGGGTCACCGCCAGCTTCGGGTCACCTGGAGCCGCTCCTCAGCGTCCCACTGTGTCGCCTCCTCTGCTGCTTCGAGTTGAAATATGGCATCACCGTTTCCGGCAGTTGCTTTCTATTCCTTGTCCTGGGCATGCACGCATGGTTATTCTTAATTACCTTTCCGAAACAGTAATAATGTGGTGATGTAACGCATACGCGGATGCCGGCAGCGCCCATTTCGTGACAGAATAATCGTACTTGAACGCCGGTATTAATTTCGCGGCCGCATGTACGGAGACGTATACATCAGCACGAGAAGCGGACGCGCACTGGCTGGGTGGCCGGTCGTAGGTACGCGACGTTCGTGTCATATCAGTGATCACTATCAGTGGATTAAACGTGCAGCTGATAAACCTTCCACGTTGCGCAACAAGTCTGGAGCATACACACGTACGGTTGCTCAGCTGAGTAGGGTGTTGTAGTCTTGACTCTTGACTGACCGACGCGACGTGTAGCTAGCCGGGAGCATCGCCGTCGTAACATTTACCCCACGAGTCCCAACTAACCACAAATGTGTGTCACGCTTGAGCAGTGGCGGACGCAGGAAAAACCTTGAGAGTGGGCACGCTCCAATGTTTTTGCACTAACCATTGTACATAAAAATTGGCTACATAAATAATATCAATTGGCAATCAATTCAAAAATATTGTATGTTAATTCATACCTGCCGATAGGTGAACGAGCTCCTCAACGATGCATCCAACGAGGGGAGCAATGTCCGAGGATGTCGGCATCCCTGTCAACGAGGTCGGTGCAGTGCTTTCGTGCTGAGTTCACCATACACCAAGTCATTGAAGCCTGCCAACCAAAGGCGCAGTTGGCACACCCGCCTTGCAGCTTGTTGCCACATGAAAACCGCCATGGAACCTCACACCACGATCGCAGCCACCATTCAGGACCAATGTCCCGACGTCCACGTCGTGCCGATGATTTTTTTGGACCGGCGAACTATTTCTAACCACGTAAACATTTTTTAACCCGAGGTGCAACTTTAATTTGGATCAGCGAATTATTGTAAACTATGTGGAACTTTTTTTAACCCGATCAACAATTTTTGGATCGGCGAAATATTTTATTTTGAACCGCGTGAACGTTTTTTTGAATCCATGAACATATATTTTTTAACCCATGCCAATTTCTCAAACCTTGTGATAAACAAGTGAACATAATTTTGAATGGATAAAATACCACTTTTTCGAAACCGTGATCACTTTTGAAACATCTTGAAAAACAAAGAATAAGAAGACGAGAAATGGAAGCACAAACAAAAAAAATAAAGACAAAAGAACAAAGAGAAAAAACTTAGCAAATTTGAATGAAAAAATGTTAGGTAATGGATGCGCCTAAAGTTCATGAACTATAAATCTAAAAAATTGAAAAAAATTAAAAGAAAAAGGAAGTTAAATAAGAAAAGAGAAAGAGAAATATAAGAACGGGGTGGTCCAGAGTCCCTAGTGTGGAACAGGGCCAGCCCATAGGGTGGGACAGAGGGACATTCGCCCCGGGCCCTCAACAGTTAGGGCATTAGTCCAATATTTGTTTGTACATTTACTACACTTATATTTATACTCTTTAGGCAGTAGAGTGTGGAATAATTCTAGAAAATATAGAAGGTTGAAGTTGTAGCTTAACGTGCCTATACTCCGACTCCTTCTCAAATATGCAGAACAACACCAACCCTCATACTTTTTTCTCTAATTATTTCTATTTCTCGCAAACAATACACGTGTACACAAGTAGACATTGGTAGAAATAATAATCATGGTATATAGTTCGTGCGATCAATAGAAATAAATAGTTTCAAACATCTTCACCAATATTCTGAAGATCATGGATCTTTCAAACGTAAATATTATTTAGTTTGTTATTGCATTACCCTAATATTTATCTTGCCGATTTTTGTTTTTGTTTTTGTGTGTGTGTCAGCAAGTGGTGAAGCTTGACTGAGATTGTTGAGGGGCCTAGAAAACTAATCATGCTTAAACATTATGTAAGATATATAAATTTAACATAAATGAATATCTTTAAGGAATTTTTCAGAGTAGGGGGGCCATCGCCCCCTGCCCTAGAAAAGCTTAGCCACTATGAAAAGAGGTCCTTGGTGTCGTTTCGCCCTAGGCCCCCGAAATCTATGGACTACAGCAAGAAAGATCAGCCCGTCTAGTTCTCAATGCCGTGGCTCCATGAAGATTCACCATGCTCAAACACCAGCTCGACTGCGCCGGCGATGATGCAAACCATGTCGCAACCTCCGAGCTGGTGAACGTTAACCATGGTGGCGGGGAGGGGAAAGAGGAGGGAACGCGGTGAAGGAATGTGAAGAGAGCAAGGAGAGAAGGAGGAGTTCCGAGCTTTCCCCTTGTTTAGCAAGTGGGAAAAAATCGTATACGACCCAGGTCGTACGACCTCAATCGGTGGACGTACGTGGACGGCATCTATCTCTGTACACGTAGCAAAAACAATCTCAAAGCAAGTTGGCCATCTATCCCTAATATTGTCATTAACTTCGCAAAAAAAAGTACGAACGAACATGAAATGTTGTCATTAACTACAACTATGGAAAAAAAATCTGTTATCCACACGACAAGTGACAACAGTATGTGCATCTTTGTGCGCACTGAATTTGGGGCAATTTATTTGCAAAAACTACAGTTAAGTAATCAAATTCAGTGAAACCATATTTCTTACCTGACACCTTAATTTTGTCTCTTTTGTTAAGAATGTCTCAGATCACTCTTCAATACTTAACGTTAGTACATATTGTTTTAATATCTGCATTCTACAATAGATCGCCTGGTTCAGAAACATCTAGCACACTCACTATGATATTTCTATGAATGAACCGCAATTTCAGGAAAACATCACTGTTTGTTTCAGCTGGCATTTCGTGCAAACAAACAGGTTTTTCATATGCTTCTCTACACCGGGATGGATGAGCTGAATAATATTTCCTCAAACTACTACCGAGATGGATCAACATTCTGTTATTTTGGCAACAAATAACAATGAACTTTGTATGGTCAAACTAGCTGAACTGACAATATAGGCAACACTTAGCTGATAATATTGCAAACATACTAAATTTCATTCCTTCATGTTTTTTTAGTTAATACACACATGCACATACAAATCTACTCAAACAAACCCTCTCATACACAAATGCAGATCCAGGTACCAACAGTACAATTCAGCTCCTTCTTTTCTCTAACTCTAATCTCTTCTCTGGCTGACCACAATCGTACATATGAGTTCTTGGGAGAACTTGTTCAGGTTGTGGCGGAGGCACCCTTCCCGGTGGTGGTTGGAGTGGATTTCAACCACATCCGCTCTAATAGGGATAAGAGCAACAACAACATCTCGTAGTCTAGGGGGTAGAAGATTCAACGACGCGGTCGCCTGTATGGCCCCGCATGAGTTGGACATGGCGGGGGCCCATTTTATCTGGACTAACAAGCGACTGAACCCAACTCAATGCGTGTTGGATTAGGTGCTGGTCTCGCCCGCTTGGGGCGCATCTTTTCCCCTTTGCTCTCTTACAGCTATCACGAGGGTAGGTTCGGATCATACCCCCTAATGCTATGAAGTGGGGAGGGATCCATGCCCCAACAAACGAAGTCCTTCTTCCAGACCTGGTGGTTGAGGGTACCAGGGTTTGGGGACCTGCTAGGGGATATTAGGAGCTTCAACTCCGAGCATAGACCCCACCGGTGTAGCCTGGCTCTTTGGTAGTGCATTTCCCGCAATTCCCTTCAATTCCTCAAGGGCTAGGGAGCCAACTTGGGAAGGGAGAAGTGGGACTTCAGGGCCAATTTGCACGCTCATGTCTCAGACCTTGACCAAGAGGCGAATGCTGGTGGTATGGATGAGGAGGGTTGGGCCCTTAGATACTTCCTTGAGGACGAACTGGTGGCGCTTGACAGGGTGGAGGAGGAGTATTGGCGGGAAAGGAGCAGAGTCAAGTGGACTCTCAAGAGAGACTCTTGCACTGCATACTTCCATGTGATTGCGAACGGGCGCTAACGCAAGTTCTCGATTCCACGACTCATCACCGATTTGGGCGAGGTGGACGAGCCAAAGAATCATATAGAACATGTCTACCATTTCTATGAGGGCCTGATGGGGGTGTCGGGCAAAACTAGGGTGTTTTCTCTCGGTCCTAATCTATGGGATGAAGATAATATGATCTCGACTGTTGAGAACCTGATCCTGGAAATCACTTTCACGCCCGAGGAGTTTGATGAGGTCCTTCTTATGATGAAGTCAGACTCGGCGCCAGGCCCAGATGACCTGTCGGTCCTCTTCTTTAAAAGATTCCGGGGAATCTTACGGGTCCTATTTTGTGCATGCTTAATGATTTCTCCACGGGGAGGGTTCACATCTCTCATCCAAACTTTGGGATTATCTCCCTAATTCCCAAATTTAAGGGGGCGGATTGGATCACATAGTTCCAACCTATTGCGCTTATTAATGTAATTTTCAAGTTCGTGTCAAGGCTTATGCCATGAGACTTGCACCTCTAGCACATAGGACTATTGATCGCAACCAATCTTCATTCATCAAGCAAAGATGTTTGCATGAGGGGCGCTAGCCCTCCACGAGATTGTTCATGAGTTTAGAGTTAAGAAGCAAGATGGATTGCTTCTTAAGCTCGACTTCGAGAACGCTTATGATAGAGTTATATGGAATTTCTTGTAGGAGACCCTCCTTCGTAAGGATCTCGACTTTGGTTGTTCACCGACTGATGCAGCTGGTCAAGGGTGGCCAGAATATCATCAGTGTGAATGGAAAAATTAAACCATACTTCCGGAATGCTAGGGGAGTTCATCAAGGAGACCTTCTGACAAGGGTGCTCCTCGTCAATGCCCACCATGAGGGGCTTAGGGTTGAAGGAATCCTGCAGGCTAGCACGAGACATCAGATACCAAGCAAACGGGGAGAGAGATTTACCCAGGTTCGGGGCCCTCGATGAGGTAAAACCCTTACTTCCTGCTTGTCTGATCTTGGTTATCGAATATATCAGGTTACAATGGGGTAGTTGATGGTGCTTATCGTAATGTCGACTTCACAATGTTGGGGAACCCCAAGAGGAAGGTATGATAAACACAGCAGCAAGTTTTCCCTCGGTAAGAAACCAAGGTTTAATCGACCAGTAGGAGAAAGGTGTGACTTCTGAAGGTTTAATCAACAACGTGGAACCTGCACACAACAGAACCAAAATACTTTACCCCAACTTATAGTGAGGTTATCAATCTCACCGGTTTCGCTGAACACAAATGGTTAAATGTATCGAGTGGAAGGAGGTGTTGCAGTAATTAAAGAAAATAGAGCTTACAGTAAGTAAAGAGAGCAGGATTGCAGTGGTTGAATTTATCAGTGTAAAGGAAAAGACCAGGGTCCACAGATCACTAGAGGTGTCTCTTCATAAAGATAAATAACATGTTGGGTGAACAAATTACAGGTGGGCAATTGACATAATATTGATCATACATGACAAGATGATTAGTATGAGATTTGTTTGGGCATTACAACATAATACATAGACCGTAATCCAACTGCGTCTATGACAAATAATCCACCTTCCAGTTATCGTCCGAACCCCTTCCAGTACTAAGTTGCAAGCAACAGATTATCGCATTAAGCAATGTGTGTAAAGTAAACAATAGAATTACCCTTGGATAACACATTGTTGTTTTCTAACTAGTAGCAACAACACATCTACAATCTTAGAAGTTATTGTCACTCTCCCAAATTACTAGAGGCATGAACCCACTATCGAGCATAAATACCCCCTCTTGGAGTCACATGCATCTACTTGGCCAGAGTATCTAGTAGCAACGAAGAGCATGCAAGATCACAAATAACATATGACATGAATATATAATCAACCTCAACATAGTATACAATATTCATCGGATCCCAGCAAACACAACATGTATCATTACATAAAGATGATCTTGATCATGTAGGGCAGCTCACAAGATCTAAACATGAGGCACAAATCGGAGAAGAAAACCATCTAGCTACTGCTATGGACCCATAGTCCAGGGATAAACTACTCACGCATCACTACGGAGGCGGGCATGGCGATGTAGATGCCTCCGGCAATGATTTCCCCCTCTGGAAGGGTGCCGGGAAGCGCAACCCTCGGTCACCCGATCTGGGGCCAGAAAATCGGTTGCTCTCCGTGACATTGGATCGCGATCCGGCGTCCACAAACAGCCACGGCAATGTTTGCATTTACTTCCTTAGATTTTCTGAAAATCAACCCGCAGTCCAGGGCCACTCCATTAAAAATGTAAGGGTATACGTATACTATTTGGCATCTGACCATCCCATTATTTACGTTAGGTATGCCACCGTGCAGATTTTAGTCTATAACAGAGCGTATTACAACAAAAAAAATCACCCCGCGAACCAAAAAATTACATAATACAACAAAATCATACAATATTTAAAAAAAATTAATGCTACAAATATAAGTGGTTAAACAACAATTTTTGCTCTAGGTTCATTCACAAAAAATTGCAATAGACATTTACAAAAATTACAGGCCATTACAACAAAAAAAGAACATGTGTTTGTAGCAATGCAAAAATGGTTAACAACATTTTAATTATTACAGATTAGTCGACAAAAAATTCACAAACTATATTTACAAAAATGACAAACGATTACAACAAAACAATTATATATATTTCACAATAATCTAAAAACTCGTAAAATATTTAGTGAATATTTAGAGTAAAGACACAAATTTTAGCAACCTTTGCAACATCTAGCGGGGTCTTTCCCAACAACACTAATACGAGTTTGTTACATTTTTAAATAAATTTCTACATGTTTACTTACAATAAAAAATCATCCGCTATTTTAACAAAAAATTATAGGCGATTACAACAAAATCACAACTTGTGGCAAACAACGAGGTAAAACATTGCACTATCTCTGATGTGCTTTCGCTACAAAATCTATATGCAATTGTTACAAAAATTAACGAATGTATACATCATCAAGAAAATCATCGGGGAACTCATCCTGTCGGACCCGATCTCGCCGATTCGGCACTGTCAACCACAAATCCGGCTCCCGGAGCCCATCGGCATCGGAGAAGGCAAACTCGAACCCATTCCCCTCAATTCCTCGTCGTTTTAGAGTCTAGGCAGTAGTTGACGCCACCGCTCACATCGGCAGCGGGACGTCGAGAAGTAGAAGCCGGCGGACACAGAGGCAAATCTGTGCAACTTGATCGGAACAATTGCTGATATGCCAACGATAATGGCAAGGCGAACCAGCTAGGGCATGGTAATGGTGCATCCATTTAACTAGGATGCAGAAGGTAAACTAGACTACATGCATGTGTATCAAACTAGACTAATGGCAATTGGCAAGGCAGTGGCGCCGCAACTAGCTAGCTGTAGCCGGGCACGCCACGCATACTGTGGAATATTGGGCCATGTTTTCTTTTCTAGAGTCTTAATAGTCCTGATGAGGTCGATCAGGTAGGGTCGCCGGTGTGTTATCACCAGGATTTAACCGCGGTCAGGAGGTGGGCCGCGATCAAGATGGGCTTAGAAGATTATATATGGAAAATCGATGAAGCGGCCTTGCACGGAGAATTTGGGCTAGTTAAGCCCGTGTATCTTAGCATAATAGATTGTGTATCGATTTAGAAGTTAGAATTTGTCTCGTGCACGGGATTAGTGCACGCCCACATTTAGAAAGTCCCCTGGACTATAAATATGTACCTAGGGTTTATGGAATAAACAACAACTCACGTTCAACCCCAAAAACAAACCAATCTCGGCGCATCGCCAACTCCTTCATCTCGAGGGTTTCTATCAGGTAAGCGACATGCTGCCTAGATCGCATCTTGCGATCTAGGCAGCACAAGCCCCACGTTGTTCATGCGTTGCTCGTATCGAAGCGTTTTTGATGGCGAGCAACGTAGTTATCATTAGATGTGTTAGGGTTAGCATTGTTCTTCGTTTAAGCATGCTTACGTAGTGCAACCCTTGCATATCTAGCCGTCCTCACGCCTATCTCAGGTGTGGGGGCGGCACCCCGCTTGATCATTATTTAGTAGATCTGATCCGTTACGATTGCTCCTTGTTCTACAAGGATTAGTTTAATATCCGCAATAGTTTGGCCTTACAATGGGGGAGGATCCGAGTGGCACGTAGGGTGGCGTTCGCAAGTCCTAAACGGGATGTTCCTAGGATCAACTTCATGTTGGTTTTTTGGCCTTGTTTAGGATCGGCTTACGAGCACCGTGCGTGGCCGCAAGGCCCAACCTGGAGTAGGATGATCCGGTTATGCGGTGAAAACCCTAAATCGTCGTAGATCTCATTAGCTTCATCTTGATCAAGCAGGACCACCAAGTATTCGTGCACCCCGTACGGATCATGGGTGGATCGGCTCTTTGAGCCGATTCACGGGATAACCCGAGAGCCGATCGAGGCTCGTATTTAACGTTTACATGTATGCCCTGCAGGAAACTAAGCGAGGCAACCTCATCACCTTCCTGACCAGGTATAGGTCAGGTGGCACGCCCTTGCACTCCGCAACGCCGCGTGTGACCAGAAGAGCATTGCGGGCCGTCGCTCGGAGGGGTCTCAGCCAGCCGCAGCTCTAGGCTCCCCCGGCTCTACGGTGTTGACAAGGCCGCTGCCCGCCGGTGGGTTTTGGCAGTCAACACATTCCGGCACGCCCGGTGGGACAATCGTCTGCATCAACCACATCGCCATCTACATCCGAGATGGCGGACGGCACGCCGCTCACCTACGAGGATCCGCCCGATGACCTCAAGAAGCAATACAACGAGATCAAGGCTACCCTCGAAGCCGACCTCATCGGCTCTTTTCAGAGAACCCGTTCCGGTGGCATCAGATGGAAGGGGTTCTCACCGGAAGGTGCACTCGATGGGGTAGACCTCTCTGCCCCGTCGGAGGAACGCACCAGGGGTCTGCGGCAGGAGGTCAACTACCTGGTGGCTCACTCGCTACACCGCCACTCGAGAACTTGGTCAACGTGATGGAGCGTGTCGCTCCGCGCGTGATCCAGGAGATCATGAGCCACCGGTACTCGCCGTCGGGACCAGCTCTCGGGACGCATCAAGGAGAGTTGCCATTCCGAGTCCCGTCCACCGCTGCCATTTGCGTTGGCAGCACTCGCTGAAGTGCCGACTACACCGGCATTCCTCGTCTACGGAATTGGTGGCGACCCCGGTGACTACCGGTTCTTAATGGAGGCGCCTAAGGAGATCCCTCATGGGTACGCGTGCATGTATGTGCCGGATTGTGGTGACCGGGCACTCACAAACCAGGCCACAACATCGGGGACTCCGGCGAAGACGAGGAGGAACGTCGGCGACAGAGCGGACGTGGCTAACTAAATACGCCACACCGACGAAACTCCCGAGCACAGCTCCCGCAGCCGGCTCGGAGCCGGAAAAGCAAACGTGGCAGGCCAAGTACGCCACCCCGGCGAATCTTCGTAGTGCAACTCCTACGGCCAGCACGGCGGATCGGATCGGTACCATACCGAGAGACCGGTTCGGCATGATGCCGAAAAGAAGGGCGATCGGCTATTCCAAGCCGTACCCCGACGATTACGAGATGATCCCGCTGCCACCAAAATATCGGCTCCCCGACTTCTCCAAATTCAGTGGATCGGATGGCTCCAGCTCCATCGAGCACGTCGGCCGATATTTGGCTCAACTAGGACCGGCTTCGGTGTCGGATCAGCTACGCGTGAGGCTCTTTTCACAGTCCCTCACGGGATCGGCTTTTGGATGGTACACCTCTCTACCAGCCGAACTCCATCCGAGTCTTGGAAGCAATTGGAAGAACAGTTCCATATGCAATACCATTCGAAGCTTCCGAGTCCGGCATTGCCGATCTAGCACAACTACGTCGAAGCGCGGGGAAACGGTGACGAGAATACATCCAGCGCTTCGAGAATCTTAGGAACCGATGTTATTCGGTTCGTATAACTGAAAAGGAAGCAGTCGAGTTGGCAGTAGCAGGCCTTGCAACACAGCTCAAGGACATGGCCTCCCAAGCAGATTATCCCTCGCTGGCGCATATGGTTCGGAAACTATCAGCATATGAACAGCGCCACCCCGACCTGTACCAAGACAAGTTCAAGCGTGCAGTAGTCATGGTCGATACGGAGGAGGATGAAGTGCCTGCGGGAGGCCAAGAGATAGCGAGTGGCTGAGTGGACTCGGGGAGGAACCCCGTGGCCTCGCAAATGGGTAAAGCCACCGGGGCCGCCCGTGGGATTTGATTTTGACGTGACCAAGACCGAACAAATCTTCGACCTCCTGCTCAAGGAGAAACGAGTTGACGGTTCCCGAAGGTCTCAAGTTCCCCACGGCGAAAGAGCTAAACGGAAAGCCGTACCGCAAATTCCACAACTCGCTTTCCCATGCCACCAACGACCGCCGGGTGTGGCGTCGGCACATCCAAGCGGCGATAGAGAAGGGGCGGCTAATTTTCAACCAGTACGCCATGAAGGTCGACACCCAACCCTTCCCCGCCGTTAACATGGTAGAAATCACCTACCCCGAAGGTTGCCAGCCAGGTCCCTCGTTCAGCATCAACATGGTAGGACCTGGAAACCACTCTGGCAAAGATGGAGATGAGGGCAGTTGCTCTCATAGCAAGGACACAGAGGAGGCCGCTCCACGCGATCGGCTCCATCATGATGGCAAGCGCTATGTCACAGAGGGAGAGGTGAAGAATATAAGATATCAGCGACCCCTCTCTGATCACCTCCTCAACAAATATGTTAGCCAGTATGATCAACGCCGGCGACCAAATTACGATGATAGAGAAGATTGTTTGGCTAGAGAAGCCAGAAGACATCGTCGGCAGAATCGCGATGAGGAGGAGCACGAGCGCTGTGCCATGGAAGCATCCAGGGAGCAAGATGACAACACCAGACACTGGGACTGCCCCTTCTTCAGACACTGCTGGGATTCAGGAATGAGCCGATTGCCCACAATCGGCAATTGCCCGAGAATGCAATCGGAAAAGAAGGAGGCAGCCAACGTGTCCGTGTTCGAGCGCTTAGGGCCTCTCCCGCCACAAAGCAAACGCGCTGAGTCACCTCGTTGGGCAGATCTTGAAGATTCGGAAGACGAGGGAGAAGTGGAAGAAGACAGGTACCACCGGCCAAGGTGGTGCCCCGACGGACTCAGCCGTTCCCGGAAGCGCGGGGTTCAGCGATTGCGCGGCCCGGAGGAAGCCGAAAGGTTGTACCCGCATACGCTAAGAAAGGCACGGCCTGATCCGGCTGCAAAGGTTCAGCGAACCCTGGATGAAGAGGGTCGTCCACGGAAAATGGAGTGGCGCCCTAAACGGAGGAAAGCCGATGATGAGACATCGGCTGGCACAAACATGGTACTCGTCTTGCCGACGGAGCGTAGCGCTCCACGACTCTACGGAGCACACAAGGTGGACGACAGCAGGCGCATCAAGTCAGAGGTTGGGTTGGTTTCATCCAGCCCGACCAAGTAGCAAGATCAAACCAATGGGCAAACCAGGAGAGGCTGATCCTTGTGATCGGCCCCAAAAAATTTACGAAGGGAACTTACAAAACCTTCAACGAACAAGCAACGTGGAGGCCGATTCCAGCAATCGGCCAAAATTATCCTCACCTACCTTTCTACCTGGGTTCAACATGTTATCCAACAGAGCCGATACCATCAATTTTCTTGACAGAATCGGCTCGGGGGGGCACCCAGGTATATAAAAATACGAGGATATGCAATGGGGGCCGATGCACAGGTCGGCCGTAATAAAAAAAAAAAATGAAATGAAAATTCGAAAATTTTCGAACACAGCCGATGCAGCAGGCATCGACTTAAGGACATGAAAGCCGATGCATGGCCATCGACTCAAGGGAGATTTCTTCAAGGACAATGTCAGGAGCAGCATGGGCGCGCGGATCGGATCAATGATCGGATCAATGTCAGGGAGCCTATCTGGCCGGCGAGAACCGAAGAAACTCGGGGGCAGCTCACCTTGAGGGCTCTCCGTTTTTTGGGAAGCCGATGTATATTTAAATCGGCTAGCTCGGCATAAGGAGCTCCCTCAGACATGATCGAGCCTAGGTCCATACAGCTCTGCTTTACCTTGGCTGAGACTCGGGGGGCAGCTCACCTTGAAGGCTTTCCGCTCAGAGAAGCCGATTTGTGTTCAAATCGGCTGACGCTGCATAAGGAACTTCCCACACACGATCAGGCCCAGGTCTACACAGTTCATGCGCGTATTCCTCGTCTCTGTTTTGCATTGGCTGAGACTCGGGGGGCAACAGGCCTGGTAGATCGCTCTGTTGAAGGACCGATGCGTTGTTATCGGCTTATTACACATTGGCGAAGAGGGCAAATCGGCAAGGTCAGTAGGAGAGGCAAATCGGCTCAATCAAACTCAGAAGAAATCGGCAAAATCAAAGTGGGGAACAGTTCTTCATTGATAGGCGGGATTTCTTACATAAAGAGCTGAATTGCTCTCAAAAGGAAGTACGAGGGGATACATTGCCCCATCTACCACTACTGACCCTATGACAGAGGTCCTATCTACGGGCCGTCATTGTCCTCATCGTCATCATCCGAGCTCTCATCGGCACTGCTGCCGATGGGCTCCTCGTCGCTACTCCCGTAGCCCTCCACGGGGGCCTCATCCCCGTCTTCGTCGTCGCTGCTGTCATCGTCCCACCACATGCGAAGGCGCTTCGCGGGTGGGTAGCCCTCGAGGGAGTCGTCGTCGTCGTCGTCCTCCTCCTCCTCTTCTTCCTCCATCACCCCCTCGGAGGAGGTGAAGTCGTCCCAGGAGAAGCGATCGTCATCGCTCTCCTCCTCCGGTTCCCCGTCGGCGAGGAAACGGAGGTCGCTCTCCCCGTCCGTCGAGGACTGGTCGTCCTCGGACCAGATGGAGAAGTCATGGTCTGACTCCTCCCCGGCCGCAATAGCGCGGCGGGTATTGGCCGCATGGACCGCCGCTGGGTTGTGCTCCGGCGTCGGCTCGCGGGACATGGAGGACTGGCTGGAGGAGTCCGATGGGGCTGAGGAGGAAGAAGACATGATGGTGCAGGAGGGTTTTGGACTGCTAATGCGAGGATGCAGGGCAGAACTGTTCGTAGCGGTTAAATAAAAGGGAGATGGTGAAAATTCAATGCCACAGCAGTTTCCGAGGAAGTGGTGTTTGAAAGAAAGAGAAAAGACTGCCAAATCACGCGGAGAAGTTGAGAAGGCAAGTCATCATGATGACGGATACTGCGACGGTTCTGCCACGACATGACCCGACGAGAGCGTAATGATTTTGGAAATTCCATTTCCAAAACCAGGGGGGCATGTGTTATCACCAGGATTTAACCGCGGTCAGGAGGTGGGCCGCGATCAAGATGGGCTTAGAAGATTATATATGGAAAATCGATGAAGCGGCCTTGCACGGAGAATTTGGGCTAGTTAAGCCCGTGTATCTTAGCATAATAGATTGTGTATCGATTTAGAAGTTAGAATTTGTCTCGTGCACGGGATTAGTGCACGCCCACATTTAGAAAGTCCCCTGGACTATAAATATGTACCTAGGGTTTATGGAATAAACAACAACTCACGTTCAACCCCAAAAACAAACCAATCTCGGCGCATCGCCAACTCCTTCATCTCGAGGGTTTCTATCAGGTAAGCGACATGCTGCCTAGATCGCATCTTGCGATCTAGGCAGCACAAGCCCCACGTTGTTCATGCGTTGCTCGTATCGAAGCGTTTTTGATGGCGAGCAACGTAGTTATCATTAGATGTGTTAGGGTTAGCATTGTTCTTCGTTTAAGCATGCTTACGTAGTGCAACCCTTGCATATCTAGCCATCCTCACGCCTATCTCAGGTGTGGGGGCGGCACCCCGCTTGATCATTATTTAGTAGATCTGATCCGTTACGATTGCTCCTTGTTCTACAAGGATTAGTTTAATATCTGCAATAGTTTGGCCTTACAATGGGGGGAGGATCCAGTGGCACGTAGGGTGGCGTTCGCAAGTCCTAAACGGGATGTTCCTAGGATCAACTTCATGTTGGTTTTTTGGCCTTGTTTAGGATCGGCTTACGAGCACCGTGCGTGGCCGCAAGGCCCAGCCTGGAGTAGGATGATCCGGTTATGCGGTGAAAACCCTAAATCGTCGTAGATCTCATTAGCTTCATCTTGATCAAGCAGGACCACCAAGTATTCGTGCACCCCGTACGGATCATGGGTGGATCGGCTCTTTGAGCCGATTCACAGGATAACCTGAGAGCCGATCGAGGCTCGTATTTAACGTTTACATGTATGCCCTACAGGAAACTAAGCGAGGCAACCTCATCACCTTCCTGACCAGGTATAGGTCAGGTGGCACGCCCTTGCACTTCGCAACGCCGCGTGTGACCAGAAGAGCATTGCGGGCCGTCGCTCGGAGGGGTCTCAGCCAGCCGCAGCTCTAGGCTCCCCCCGGCTCTACAGTGTTGATAAGGCCGCTGCCCGCCGGTGGGTTTTGGCAGTCAACACAGGTATAGGTAAAACTGCAGAATTTTAGGGTGGGCCACGGCCCTCCCGGCCCACCCCGTGGCCTGTGGGTATGCCCTTGCGCTTGAGTAGCCTTTTCCGAGTACTACCTCCGATCGAAAAAAGATAGACGTAAATGGTGCATAAATAGTTGCTTAATTACTTGCGTATATATATGTAGCGCCAATTAAATACGATCGGAGGGAGTAGTAACAATTCTGATGTGCATTATTATTAGTTTATTATTGGTGCATTTCTCTTTCAGTTAAGCTTAATCTGGGAAAGACTTAGGTAAGATCAGGTTATTAGATAGGATCTATGAGCATAATTTTTTTGGAAAGACAAAACATGTTCAATTTTTTTGAAAAAAATGACAACACACATCTGTGTTATATATGCAATACCAAAAATTTGCAACTTCAAATTCGACATACACTTAGAGAGACAAAAAAGATAAATATGTTTGTGAATAGTGTGAAATACTATTCAACCAGATCTGACACTATTCACAATGAATTTGTCTTTTTTTTCTCCAAGTGTAGGTAAGATTTTGAGCTGAAATATCTTGGAGTTGTAGATGCAACCTATATGCATGTTGCTCATTATTTTCAGATTTTTTCGCATTTCCAAATTATGATTTCTCTAAGTGATCCAATGATCCTACCTAATGGGGAGATCCTATACAAGTCTCTCTGAAGCTAATAGTGGCATTGCTTTTTTTTTTTATGGAACCAGTTTGTGAGCTTTTTATTAAAAGAAACTGCAGAGGTCGGTGGTGACTGACATTGCCCTAAAATGGGTTAGAGTTTATAGGGTAACTTCTATTTTACTTTTTTTTTGCGTGTTCACAGTTTATAAGTGACGAGGTCATCGGCCCCGAGTAGGCACACCAAACACAAATAAGGACCAGTCAACAGAGGTTTAACTAACTCCGCGACACCGATGATCGGCCCAGGCATGTTCGGCATATATCGTGGAATGCGAACCACGCCAACTCGCCAAGATCAATCCAAAGGCTCGGATATGGTTTGTAACAGACCTAATATCGAATCTGCAATATCTCGTTAGAATCGCCAATTTGCCCACACGAACCAAACGAACGTCTCCCACATCCTGACATGCACGCTGAACGGGTTTCCGGCTGCAGGCAACGTACGCGAACGGCGATCGCGCACGCGCCAGAGCAAATCCTTCTTGCTCTAGTCTGTATCAAAAGATTATTTATTTATACAAGGTAAACGAAACCCAACGACGAAAACAGTCTAACCTTCGCCACTTTCCGCATGTCAGTTTAGCTTCTCTGTGAACCGAGGCTTAGCGTCATGGTTAAGATGGGCTGATGCATTCCTGCCTATCCGGGTTAGAGTCTCCGCCCTTACACCTAGTGTCCTACACGCAATTACCTATAGTAGTATATAATAGTCGCTTTAGGTGTCTTTCTCTTAAGGCCAATGGTTTTATTTTAATTTAGATCCTCTTGTCTTTTGATGTGAATCAGTACTCCGACGATCGCGTGAGGACAAGCGGCAAATCGGCAGAGTATCTTTTCTTTTTTCCAATAACTGATCAGATCAGCAGAGTATCACCAGCCCGCTCTACAACAAGAGAAGACCACGCACACCTCTAGATCCGTCCAATACCCCATACTATATTATGGTTTACAAGGGGGAAAGTGTTGCGGTCAGAAACCCACCGGCGGGCAGCGACTGGCAACACCGTAGGGCCGGGAACAACTAGGGCTGCGGCTGGCCCCAGTCCCTCAGAGCGACGGTCCGCAAAGCCTTCTGGTCACACGTCCGATGCTGTCGCAAGGGCGTGCCACCTGACCTATACCTGGTCAGGAAGGTGTTGGATGATGCCTCGCTTAGTTCCTGCATGGCATACACGTAAACATTAAATACGAGCCTCGATCGACTCTCAGGTTGTCCTGTGAATCGGCTCAAAGAGCCGATCCACCCATGATTTGCACGAGGTGTACGAATATATGGTGGTCCTGCTTGATCAAGATAAAGCTAAAGAGATCTACGACGATTTAGGGTTTTCACCGCATAATCGGATCATCCTACTCACGATTGGGCCTCGCGCTCGCGTACGGTGATCGTAAGCCGATCCTAGATAGGGCCTAAAAACCAACACGAGGTTGATCCCCGGAACATCCTGTCTAGGGCTAGCAAACTACACCCTACACGCCGCCGGATCCTCCAACCCTTTGTAGGGCCTAACTATTGCGGATATTAAACTAATCCTTGAAGAACAAGGAGCAACCGTAACGGATCGGATCTACTAAATAATGATCAAGCGGGGTGCCGCCCCTACACCTAAGATAGGTGTAAGGGCGGCTAGATGTATAAGGGTTGCACTACGACAACATATGATACGAAGAACAATGTTAACCCTAACACATCTAAGATAACTACGTTGCTCGCCATCAAAAGGGCTTCAGCACGAGCAACGCATGAACAACGTAATAAGCTTGTGCTGCCTAGATCGCAAGATGCGATCTAGGCAGCATGGTGCTTACCAGGAGAAACCCTCAAGACGAAGGAGTTGGCGTTGCGTCGAGATTTGTTTGTGTTGAACGTTGGTTGTTGTTTATTCCATAAACCCTAGATACATATTATAGTCCGGGGGACTTTCTAATTCAGGCGTGCACCTAACCGTGCACGGGTAAAACTCCAACTTCTAAACGACACGTATCCTACTATGATACAGATACACGGGCAAACTAGCCCAAAATTTGCATGTAAGGCCGATTCACGTATTTCTTCTATATATATATTCTTTAAGTCCATCTTGATCGCGGCCCACCTCTGACTCGGTCAAATTCTGGTGATAACACATGCCCCCCTGGTTTTGGAAATGATATTTCCAAAATTATTACGCTTTCCTTTCGTCGGGTCATGTCGTGGCAGAGCAGAGCTGCCGCAGAATCTTCCATCATTTTGCCTCGCCTCCTGGGCTTCTCTGCACGAATTGATAATTTCGGCATAACGTCCTCGAGAACCGTCATGGCATTAAATCTCCACTACACTCCATTTATTTATCTGTGCCAAACGGTTCACCACTCCATCCCCTTGCTCTGTTTTGTCCACCAGCGCCAAAAAACCCTCTCCCCCTGTAGCAATGTCTTCCTCTTCCTCTTCCCCCTCAGGCCTCCCCTCCAATCGTCGCCGAAGAACAAGAAAGAGGACGACCTCCACTCCGGGCGAACCCCATCTCCTCTGACAAGGAGAAGAAAGAAGGAGAAGTAGAGAAGACCAAGGCCTCCCCCTCCGCCAGGCTCCCGCCGAAGAAACGCTCCCGCATGTGGGCGGACAGCGAGGACGACGACGACGACGAGGAAGGAGAAGAGGAGGAGGAGGAAGATGATTCCTCCTCTTCCGCTGGGTACCCGCCGACGAAGCGCTTCCGCACTTGGGCGGACAGCGAGGATGATGATGATGACGAGGAGGAGGAAGCTCCAGCCGACGGCTGGGGCAGCAGCGGCGAGGAATTCTCCGGCAGTAGCGCCGATGGCGACGCCGACGACGATGCTAGCGAGGAGTAGTTATGTAGGATTAGTAGTCCCTTGAGCAATCGGCTCTTCTTTTGTTCTTCCTTTCTTCTTTGAGCAGTCGGCTCTTCATTGTAAGAAATCCCAATATTAATGAAGAATTTCCCTTAACTTGATTTCGCCGATTTCTTTTCATACTGATTTGGCCGATTGCTAATTTGATCACCGCTCAATAAGCCGATGGCAACACATCGGTAACCCGCGAACCTTGCTCAAATTCAGATCCCTAAACTTCCAACCGAACAGGTCCAATCCGCAGTCACTGAGCGTAATGTTGGATTCAACGGTAAAAACCCCTGAAATAAATGCCTGGCCTCATCATTAACCTCAGGTTTCCAGACATTTTCCTGCCAGACCCTTCTCTTCCAAATCCCCTTCGCTTTCAGGGGCTCTCTGAGACCACATGTAAAACCAACCGATTTCAACAAAATCGGCTCCTTATAGCAAAGGGTCCTTCAGGGCAAGCTGCCCCCCGAGCCTCAGTCAAGGCGGGAAAGGTAGTGAGTCAGCCCAATGTGCCGCCATTGGCCTCAAATCATAACGCAGAGCCAGCCGATTTCAACAAAATCGGCTTCCCAGAGCAGAGAACCTTCAGGGTGAGCTGCCCCCCGAGCTTCTTCAGTCCACTTCTTCGTCTTTGCAGGTCAGATCGGCTCCTTTCCTTCGGTGGAACTGATGCAACCCTCCCTTAACCTCGATCTGCACATCCATGCTTGCTCTCGGCATTGGTCAGGGTCATGATCCCTCAAACTTGCCCCAGCTGATACCGCGGACTCGAATACTCGCAAAAGAATCCGGGGTTCTTGAAGAGAGGATCTGAGCCATTAAACCACTCCATTGAGGAGTTCTTCCATTAGAGTCTCTCTTCGTGGCCCACTTCCTGCTCCATTGACCCTCTGATTATAACAGTTATACCTCTTGAGTCGATGGCCATGCATCGGCTTTATATCCTTAAGTCGATGTCTGTTGCATCGGTTGTGCTTAAAATTTTTTGAATTTTTTACGGCCGATTTATGTATCGGCCCCCATACTTCAATACCCATCATCAAAGAATATCTTGGGCTGCTGGGCATGTGAAAGATACTCCTACTACATATCCTCGTGTTTTATCCACCTGGGTGCCCCCCGAGCCGATTCTGTCAAGGGACTTGATGGTATCGGCTCTTCAGGTATTCCCTGTTGAATCGAATGTTGAACCCAGGTAGAACGTATAGTGAGGATAATTTTGGCCGATTGCTGGAATCGGCCTCCACGTTGCTTGCTCGATGAAGGTTTTGTAATGCTCCTCCATAAATTTTTGGGGCCGATCACAAGGATCAGCCTCGCCACGTTTGCTCATTGATTTGCTCCAGCTACATGGTCAGGCCAGTGGATACGACCAGCCTAACTTCATCCTCTGTCATGTCGATGCGCTCGCCGTCGTCCACCTTGAATGCATCGTTTAATCCTCGAGCAGTAAACTCCGTTGGGAGGATGAGCACCATGTTTGTGCCAGCCGATGTTTAATCATCGGCTTTCCTTTGCTTGGGGCGCCACTCTTTTCTTTGTGGCCGACCCTCTTCGTCCAGGGTTCGCTGAATTTTGGCGGCCAGATCAGGCCGTGCCTTCCTCAACGTGTGTAGGTATAATCTTTCAGCTTCTTCCAACCCACGCAGACGCTGAGCCCTTCGCTTCTCGGAACGGCTGAGCCCATCAGGGCACCATCTTGGCCGATGATACTTGTCTTCTTCATCATCGTCCTCTAGTTCCTCGAGATCTTTCACCCGAGCGGACTCAACATGCTTGTTCCGAGGCGGGAGAGGCCCTAGACGCTTGAACACAGGCAAGTTAGCTGCATCCTTCTTCCTTTGTTTACATTCTGGGCAATTGCCGATTGTAGGTAATCGGCTCATTCCTGAATCCCAACAGTGTCTGAAGAAGGGGCAGTCCCAGTGCCTATCCACGTCGTCTTGCTCCCTCGACTTTTCCTTGGCGTGGCGCTCGTATCGCTCCTCGTCGTGATGATGCCGACGACGTCTCCTGTCGTCCCTAGCCAGACGATCCTTTTCATCATCGTCGTTGTACCGTCGGCGTTGGTCATACTGACTCACATACTTGTTGAGGAGGTGATCGGAGAGAGGTCGCCGATATCTTATGTTCTTCACTTCTCCCTCCGTGACGTAGCGCTTGCCGTCGTGGCGGAGCCGATCGCGCGGAGCGTCTTCCTCTCGTGTCTTTGCTATGAGAGCAGCTGCCCTCATCTCCATCCTTACCGCAGTGGTGCCCAGGTCCCACCATGTTGATATTGCACGAGAAATCTGGCTGGCACCCTCCATGGTAAGTGTACTCCACCATGTTAATGGCGGGGAAGGGGTGTGTGTCGACCTTCATGGCGTACTCGGTTGAAAATTAACCGCCATTTTTCTATCGCCATTTGGATCTGCCGACGCCACACCCTGCAGTCGTTAGTGGTGTGGGTGAACGTGTTATGCCACTTGCGGTATGGCTTTCCGTTCAGCTCCCGCACCGTAGGGATCTTGTGGCCTTCGGGTACCTTTATATGCTTCTCCGTGAGTAAGAGATCGAAAATCTGCTCGGTTTTGGTCACGTCGAAGTCGAACCCTTTTGGAGGGCCTTGTGGCTTAACCCACTTGCAGGACACGGGGCCTGCCGCTCGAGTCCATTCAGCCACTGCTACCTCTTGATCTCCCGCAGCACCTTCATCCTCGTCTGCCTCAACCAGGGCCACCGCACGCTTGAATTTGTCCTGGTAAACATCTGGGTGGCGCTGTTCATATGCCGACAGCCTTTTGCACCATGTGCGCCAATGAAGGGTAGTCTGCTTGGGAGGCCACGTCCTTGATCGATGATGAGAGACCCACCACCGCCAACTCGATCGCTTCTTTTTCACTTACGTGAACCGAATAGCATCGGTTCCTCACGGTCCCGAAGCGCTGGATGTATTCCGACACTCGTTTCCCCGCGCTTCGTCGTACTTGTGCTAGATCGGCAATGCCAGCCTCGGAAGCCTCTCGAGTGATACTCGCTCATGGAATTGCTATTCCAACTCGCTTCCAAGTCCGGATTGAGTTCGGTGGCAGCGATGTGTACCACCCGAAAGCCGATCCCGTGAGGGATCGTGCGAAGAACCTCACACGCAGCTCGTCCGATGCTGAGATCGTGCCCAGATGTGCCAAATATCGGCTCACATGCTCGATGGAGCTGGAACCATCTGATCCACTAAACTTTGTGAAGTCCGGGAGCCGATATTTGGGTGGTAGCGGGATCAATTCGTACTCGTTAGGGTACGGCTTGGTATAGCCGAACGTCTTCCTTTTCGGCATCATGCCGAAGTGATCTTTCAGAATCGTACAAATCTGATCCGCGGTGATGGCTGCAGGTGTCGAACCCTGAAGATTCGCCAGGGTGGCATACTTAGCCAGCCATGCTTGCTTTTCCAGTTCTGAGCCAACTGCAGGAGCTGAGCTCTGGAGGTTTGTCGGAGTGGCGTACTTAGCTAACCACGTTTGCTTCTCAAGATCTGCTCCCGACGCTCCTCCTCGCTGTTCCGGAGGCCCCTGCCGTTGCGGTCCGGTTTGAGAGTGCCCAGTGCACTGCAGCTCAGGTACGTATGCGCACGTGTATCCGTGCGGGATCTCCTTGGGCGCCTCAGGTAGGAATTGGTAGTCACTAGGATCACCACCAATCTTGTAGACGACGTATGCCGATGAGTTCGGCACTTCTGGTGCTGCCCATGCGAACGGCAGCGGAGGACGGGACTTGAGTGACATCTCTCCTTTGTAAGTCCCCAGAGCTGGTCCCGACGGAGAATACCGGTGGCTCATGATTTCCTGGATCACGCGCAGAGCGACACGCTCCAAAGTGTTCACCAGGCTCTCAGAGTGGCGGTGCAGCGAATGAGCCACCATGTAGTTGATCTCCTGACGCAGCGACCTGGTGCGTTCTTCTGACGGGGCGGACATGTCCACTCCATCGAGTGCGCCTTCAGGTGAGAACCCCTTCCACCTGATGCCATGGGAGCGGGTTCTGTGGAAAGAGCCGATGAGTTCGGCTTCGAGGACTGCCTTGATCTCGTCATGCTTCTTCTTGAGCTCGTCAGTCAGATCCTCGTACTTGACCGGAGTGCTTCCCGCCATCTCGGATGTAGATGGCGATGCGGTGGATGTCGAAGATGGTCCCACCGGGCGTGCCAGAATGTGTTGCGGTCAGAAACCCACCGGCGGGCAGCGACTGGCAACACCGTAGAGCCGGGAACAACTAGGGCTGCGGCTGGCCCCAGTCCCTCAGAGCGACGGCCCGCAAAGCCTTCTGGTCACACTGATACGTCTCCGACGTATCGATAATTTCTTATGTTCTATGCCATATTATTGATGATACCTACATGTTTTATGCACACTTTATGTCATATTCGTGCATTTTCTGGAACTAACCTATTAACAAGATGCCGAAGTGCCGCTTGTCTGTTTTCTCGCTGTTTTTGGTTTCGAAATCCTAGTAACGAAATATTCTCGGAATCGGACGAAATCAAGACCCGGGTCCCTATTTTCACCGGAAGCATCCAGAACACCCGAGAAGGACCAGAGGGGGGCCACAGGCCACCCAGACCATAGGCCGGCGCGGCCCAGGCCCTGGCCGCGCCGCCCTATGGTGTGGCCACCCCTTCGACCCTCCTGCGCCGCCCCTTCCGCCTACTTAAAGCCTCCGTCGCGAAACCCCTGATACGAAGAACCACGATACGGAAAACCTTCCAGAGCCGCCGCCATCGCGAAGCCAAGATCTGGGGGACGGGAGTCTCTGTTCCGGCACCCTGCCGGAGCGGGGAAGTGCCCCCGGAAGGCTTCTCCATCGACACCGCTGCCATCTCCACCGCCATCTTCATCACCGCTGCTGCTCCCATGAGGAGGGAGTAGTTCTCCATCGAGGCTCGGGGCTGTACCGGTAGCTATGTGATTCATCTCTCTCCTATGTGCTTCAATACAATAATCTCATGAGCTGCCTTACATGATTGAGATTCATATGATGATGCTTGTAATCTAGATGTCATTATGCTAGTCAAGTGAGTTTTACTTATGTGATCTCCGGAGACTCCTTGTCCCACGTGTGTAAAGGTGACACAGTGTGTGCACCGTGTGGGTCTCTTAGGCCATATTTCACAGAATACTTATTCACTGTTGAATGGCATAGTGAGGTACTTATTTATATCTCTTTATGATTGCAATGTGTTTGTATCACAATTTATCTATGTGCTACTCTAGTGATGTGTTATTAAAGTAGTTTTATTCCTCCTGCACGTGTGCAAAGGTGACAGTGTGTGCACCGTGTTAGTACTTGGTTTATGCTATGATCATGATCTCTTGTAGATTGCGAAGTTAACTATTGCTATGATAATATTGATGTGATCTATTCCTCCTACATATGCATGAAGGGGACAGTGTGCATGCTACGCTAGTACTTGGTTTAGTCTTTTGATCTATCTTACACTAAAGGTTACTAAAATATGAGCATTATTGTGGAGCTTGTTAACTCCGGCATTGAGGGTTCGTGTAATCCTACGCAATGTGTTCATCATCCAACAAGAGTGTAGAGTATGCATTTATCTCGTTCTGTTATGTGATCAATGTTGAGAGTGTCCACTAGTGAAAGTCTAATCCCTAGGCCTTGTTCCTAAATACTGCTATCGCTGCTTGCTTACTGTTTTACTGCGTTACTACTGCTGCGTTACTACTGCTGCGTTAGTACTGCTGGTTTACTGTCCTGGGCAAAGCACTTTTCTGGTGCCGTTGCTACTATTTATTCATACCACCTGTATTTCACTATCTCTTCGCCGAACTAGTGCACCTATTAGGTGTGTTGGGGACACAAGAGACTTCTTGCTTTGTGGTTGCGGGGTTGCATGAGAGGGATATCTTTGACCTCTTCCTCCCTGAGTTCGATAAACCTTGGGTGATCCACTTAAGGGAAACTTGCTGCTGTTCTACAAACCTCTGCTCTTGGAGGCCCAACACTGTCTACAAGAATAGAAGCTCCCGTAGACATCACACACGTCCGATGCTGTCGCAAGGGCGTGCCACCTGACCTATACCTGGTCAGGAAGGTGTTGGATGATGCCTCACTTAGTTCCTGCATGGCATACACGTAAACATTAAATACGAGCCTCGATCGGCTCTCAGGTTGTCCTGTGAATCGGCTCAAAGAGCCGATCCACCCATGATTCGCACGAGGTGTACGAATATATGGTGGTCCTGCTTGATCAAGATAAAGCTAAAGCGATCTACGACGATTTAGGGTTTTCACCGCATAATCGGATCATCCTACTCACGATTGGGCCTCGCGCTTGCGTACGGTGATCGTAAGCCGATCCTAGGTAGGGCCTAAAAACCAACACGAGGTTGATCCCCGGAACATCCTGTCTAGGGCTAGCAAACTACACCCTACACGCCGCTGGATCCTCCAACCCTTTGTAGGGCCTAACTATTGCGGATATTAAACTAATCCTTGAAGAACAAGGAGCAACCGTAACGGATCGGATCTACTAAATAATGATCAAGCGGGGTGCCGCCCCTACACCTAAGATAGGTGTAAGGGCGGCTAGATGTATAAGAGTTGCACTACGACAGCATATGATACGAAGAACAATGCTAACCCTAACACATCTAAGATAACTACGTTGCTCGCCATCAAAAGGGCTTCAGCACGAGCAACGCATGAACAACGTAATAAGCTTGTGCTGTCTAGATCGCAAGATGCGATCTAGGCAGCATGGTGCTTACCAGGAGAAAGCCTCGAGACGAAGGAGTTGGCGATGCGCCGAGATTTGTTTGTGTTGAACGTTGGTTGTTGTTTATTCCATAAACCCTAGATACATATTTATAGTCCGGGGGACTTTCTAATTCAGGCGTGCACCTAACCGTGCACGGGTAAAACTCCAACTTCTAAACGACACGTATTCGTACTATGATACAGATACACGGGCAAACTAGCCCAAAATTTGCATGTAAGGCCGATTCACGTATTACTTCTATATATATATTCTTTAAGTCCATCTTGATCGTGGCCCACCTCTGACTCGGTCAAATTCTGGTGATAACAGAAAGAAACCGTGCTTGGACACCAACCAACGAGTATCACGAGATCTGCGCTTAATTCAACGCAATTATGTAGATGTATCACAACTGTTTGTCGGCAATTTGTTCAACTTGCTTGCTTTTTCGGTTTTCCATTTCCTTTTTTCCTTCATTCTCATAATATGTCACGATAAAATACCGATAACATATCAAGGCGTCTTTCGCGGTATATCAATGGGTTTGTGTAACATCATTGTTTACCCCCCTAAGAGCATCTCCAGTCGCGTCCCCCAAACCGTCCCCCAAACCGCGCCGGATTGAGCGTTTGGGGGACGTGTTTCGTTCGTGCCGCGTTTGGGGGACGTCGCTCCCCAGTCGCGTCCCCCAAACAAAATTTCGCAAATTTTAAACTTAACTAGATTCGATTAGATTCGTCCAAATTTACATAGATTCGAACGAAATTTGACTAACTTTAAAACTAAACCTAATCTAGAACCGCTTGCGGCGGCCGGAGGCGTCGTAGTACTGCTGGAAGTTGTACATCTCGTCGGTGACGACCTCCTGCTTGCCGCGCTCGTCGACGGGCTCGTCCACGGGCTCGTCCTTCACCAAGCCACTTGGTCCTGCCTCGTCGTCGTCGGTGAGGTCCACCAGCGGCTTGCCGGAGTCGAGGATGGACATGGCGATCGCCGCGTCCAGGTCGCCCCTCCAGGCGTCCTTGTCGTCCATGGACGCCATGAACGCCGCCCGCAGCCCTGGGCAGTCCTCGGGGTCGTCGCTGCGGGCGATGAGCCGCTGCTGCCGCTCGTACTCCGCCGGCAGCGCCGCCTGCGACGCTTCCTCCGGCTCCTCCTTCACCTCCGGCTTCGGGATGAGGAGGGCGCCGCCGCGCCTCCCTTGCTGCCGCCCGCTGCCGCTGCCGCCACGCCTTGTGTTGACGGGCGTCGCCGGCTCCTCCTTGACCTCCCGTTTGGGGACGGTGTAGGGCGCCGACCGGTACGACGAGGACGGCGTCGATCGCGCCGGTCCCGAGGAAGAAGAGTGCGAGGAGGACGAGTACGTCGTCCTCCTCGGCTGCCATTGAGGAGACGGCGGCGGCGACGACGGCATCTCCAGCCGCGGAGCGCCGTTGCGGATGCCGCGGATGACGTTCTCGAGGGTGCGCCCCGGAACGCCCCAGAACAGGGCGCGGCCGTCCTTGTTCCAGCTGTTGGGGCCGCCGACGAGCCCGTCGGTGCTGTGCATCTCGACGTCGTACTTGACCTTGAAGTACGTCGTCCACCGAGCGTCGTTGTTCTCGACCGCCCACGTCGGATCCCTCCGCTCCTCCGCGGTGAGTTGAGCCCGCCGGGCCATGACGGCGTCCCACCATTGGTCCGTGCGCGGCTTCGGCGGCGGCGGAACGCCAATGCCGTTCACGGCCATCCTCCAGCCGCCGCTGCTTGGCAGCCGCATGTCCGGCGGGACTGGATACCGGGCGCGGTACAGCGCCCACGCCTCCGCCACGGTGAGGCTGCCGCGTCCGAAGCCGTTCGCCGCGGCGATCTTGCGGGAGGACGACATTTTTTTGAGCGGCGAGGAGAGGATCTGGGAGGGGGAGGCGGCGGCGACGAGAAGGATGAGCGGCGCTAACTGCAGGGCGCCTTAAAACAGCGGCGGCAGCGGGTGGTTGCACGCAATAACTCCGGCGCGGACGGCCACGCGGCCATGCACGACGAGACGCGTCCCTGCGTCGCCTGGGAAAACAGGGACGCCATTAACGTCGCTTGACCAAAGGTAGGCGACGGGGTTTTAGCCTTCCGTGCCGCTGACGCGTCGGCCCCGCGTCGGTTGGCCTCGCTTTTCGTTGTGTCCGGCGTCCCCGGAGCGTCCCCTGTGGGACGGGGACGGGCTCGGGGCGCCGGACACCGTATCGGGCCGCGCCGGACAAAAAAGAGCTTTGGGGGACGCGGCTGGAACGCTTGTCCGGCGCGCCCCAAATCGCTTTGGGGGACGGTTTGGGGGACGCGACTGGAGATGCTCTAACACGGTTGTTCTCATATATCACCGCCAACCTTTTAACAGTTTGCCAATATCCGTGAGCAGCAAAACAAGACTATCAATAGGCGAGACTAAGAAACTCTACTGGTGTTTAATTGCTACACGTGTAATTAGATGTTCCTCCAGATCGAGATATTCAGAACCAATACAATTGTAGAATGGAATATGGTTTTCACCATATATAGGCATGATAATAAAATAATGATCGTTGTGATCATTTGTGTTGAATTAAGTGCACCCATGTTTTTAACAACACTGACACCACCAAGACAACACCAGAAGATCAGCTTCTCTATAAGCGACGCCTCCAAGAAGGAAACAGTGCATAAACGTTGTCATGCCCGATCATAGATCTTAGGTTTGAATAAAGTACTTCTCTCGAATCAATGCTTTCAACAAGAACATTGTCAGACACAACCAATTAAGACCAGACCTTAGATTTTCACTCCGAAAGGTAGAACTCTGAACTTCTCCTGTCGCCCCCACATACAAGTCATCGTTTGAAGTCACAAAGCTCCAAGCCAATTTCACCTCAGAACCAAGATCCGACCACCATTGCTCTTCAACCGATCTCGACTTTTATGACCTTCTCCGCCAGCACCATGGAAAGAAAACGAGCTCCATGATATTAACAGCCAACAGACCTTCGAAGCGCTCCCTCTGAAACCAAACGGTCAGATAAAAAACATGGGTGTGCCCGATCGAAAACACTCAATCCAGCAATCTTCAGGCATTCATCGCACAATGAATTTCACTCGCAGGACCTTCCGGAACACGACAATCCAGCCAGCCCGGTGGGAAGAAGCTTTCGACCGATCATCACTTGGCGCGAGAGAAACCCTAGGACAACCAACTTTATTAGGCAGAACGACAAGCCCCCTCGCCGCCGCCCGCCGGTCGACCTCATCGGCGGAAGAGGAGGCCGCCACCGACCAAAGACCCGTCGACGAGTTGTCCGCCGCCACCCCCAAAACCGAAGAAGGCCACCAACGTGAGCCGCCGGAAGGAGGGGGCGCAGAGGACTCATCGGCCACCACCAGGCATGGCCATGACACCGAGAAAGCCAGATCCGCATCCTTCGGGGTCACCCCCGCCGCCGGCCGCATCGCCGAGCAATCACCTGGCCACCGCAGCCCTTGTCAAGACGGCCGGTGCGACGCGCCGAAGAACAACCGTGCGAGGCCGCCGCCCCGGATCCTGCCCTGGATCCCACCACGCTAGCCACCGACCAGCCCCGCCGCTGGCCGATCGTCACCGCCGCAGATCCAGCGCCACCTTCGTGTGCGCGACGCGAGAGGGAGACCTGCTGCCGCCAAGAGCTTCACGAGCTATGCCCGCACGCGCGCGCCGGCGGCGGCAGGGAGGAGGGAGATCGGAGGAGGGCACTAAAAAAAAACTGAGTTAGTTAATTGGGGATAGAGGCAATTGTTACCTCTGGTGCTGTATTTGTTTGTGTAAAGGGTTGGACTGACCGAACGGCCTACATCCACTTGTACTGAAAAAAGTTGCACACCGGAAATTTTTGCCTGCCTCCCTGTCTATGCACATCATGTGTGCTTGCCCTCCATCAACCCAGCAGGCAGGGCTGCAGGGGAGAGACCACTGAATTGCATAGCCTGAAGTACAGCACAAAAACTAGCCGGTGTAACATGAATGAGTGACAATCATCGAGTGAGCAGTGTGGCGGATGGGCACGTTTCGGGCGACGACAGGGATAGCAATACCCATACCTCGAGAAGCTGTTGATTGCTATACTATACGGAGGCTGCGTCGGAATTCCAGGGGTAATTCCGGAGAATCTATTCTTGTATTCTCGATCCTGCGTCGCTCTCGCTTTCAGCAGTTCGTTTTCGCGCGGTCGCTGCTGGGTCAGCACTCGACTCCAAATTATTTTCCGACGCGGACCACACCTGTGGAGTTGTGGACGGAATGGACGGGCGGCTCGCTCTCGCGCGGCAGTAGCCGGTGATAGCTCCATCGTGCCTACCTTTTTCCGCGATGACATGCATTGGCACCTCTCGTCTCAGCAGGGATAGCTCGTCTCCTCGTCAGAGTACTCCTATACTACACTTTCTGACGAGTAGCACTTTCACTCTCTCTGGCCACACACTCGGAAAGTAGGGGTGCAAATTAGCCAAACGTGCATCGCCATTTCTGGCAGGTGCCTTCTATTTCTGGTCCCGGGCATGGTTGTTCCCGTCCCGGGTTCAGTTACCATTCGGAAATAGTAACGTGGTGATGCGCACGTAAGTCGATCAGGCCTTCAGCCATGGAACACTCGACGTACTGAACCGTGGTAGTAGCCTTGCACGCTTGCACTGTACACTTACTATTAGCTGGATGCATCATTTTTTCGATAAAAGACATTTTATTACTTAAAAGTTTAAGTATTACACCTGATCTATGCATAACCAAGGTGCACACAGCCGCAAAGTCACAACTAAAGCAAAGCACGACGAAGAACAACAACAAATCCTAATATTAAGATGGCACAATCCGAAGACTATGTTGCCACCCATGTTGGATAATATAATCCTTCGTCGTAGCTTCCAACCGTACAGACACCTCCGTAAATAGATCTTTATGCTCCATACACTGAAGAGACGACCATGAACGGAGTAAAGTCGTGCACTGGTAGATAACCTGCAAAATAGAAGAATTTACATTATTAAAAACCTTGTCATTTCTACATAGCCACAGCGACCAAATAACTGCAATCGCTCCCACCCTAATGAGTATTTTAAACCTATGATCCACCCAAGAAGCCAATTGCCAAAAATGTTGGCGACACTAAGTGGTAGGTATTAGGTAGACTCTATTTGGATGATTGACCATATAGATCTAGCAATCTGACAATGAAACAAGAGATAATTTTATTGTCTCATTGTGATGATGATGACCCACACAAGTATAGGGGGTGTATCGTAGTACTTTCGATAAATAAGAGTGTCGAACCCAACGAAGAGCAGAAGGTGTTGACAAGCAATTTCGATGAAGGATTCACTGTAAATGCTCACAGACAAGTATTCAGGAGGTTTTGATATAGCAGATAAATAAAGTACAAGTAAGTAAAATGCAAGAGTAATAATTGCAGCGAGTGACCCAATCCTTTTTAGCACAAAGGACAAGCCGGTTTGTTTACTTATAATGACCAAACGTTCTTGAGTACACACGGGAATTTAGTCTAGTGCTTTCGCTTCATATAGTTGATTAATCTTCATTGTTTTGATAAGTGTTGTGTGGGTGAACCTATGCTAATGCACCGCCCTTCCTAGGACTAATACATACTTGTGATTAAACCCCATGCAAGCATCCGCAAATACAAGAAAGTAATTAAGATAAATCTAACCACAGCTTTAAACTCTGAGGTCCTGCTATCCCTCCTGCATCGATATACCAACGGGGGTTCAGGTTTCTTTCGCTCCGGCAACCCCACAATTAGCAAACGAATACAAGATGCATTCCCCTAGGCTCATAAAGGTGAAGTATCATGTAGTCGATGTTCACATGACACCACTAGAAGAATAACACCACAACTTAACTATCAAACCATTGAATATTACTCAACATAGTTCACTACTAACATTTAGACTTCACCCATGTCCTCAAGAACTAAACGAACTACTCACAAGACAACATATGGAACATGATCAGAGGTGATATGATGATGAATAACAATCTGGACATAAACCTTGGTTCAATGGTTTCACTCAATAACATCAATAACAAGGAGTAATCAATACCGGGAGAGTTTCCCCTATGAAATAATCAAGATTCAATCCTAGATGTTACAGCGGAGACGAGGTGCAGCGGTGGAGATGATGGTGTCGGCGGTGGAGATGATGGTGATGATGATCCCAATGAAGTCCAGCTCGATGGCGGTGACGATGGCGACGATTTCCCCCTCCGTGAGGGAATTTCCCCGACAGATTTCAGCCTGCTGGAGAGCTCTTTTCTCTCTGGTGTTTTCCGCCCCGCAGAGGTGGCTGTGTCTATTCTCGATGCCTCGCCTCGCCTTAGGGTTTTCGGGAGATGAAGTACGCGAAGGAGAGACGACCGAGGGGGGCCGTGGGCCCCCTCACCACATGGCGGCGCGGCCAGGGTGGGGCCCGCGCCGGCCTATGGGGAGGGCCCATGGAGGCCCTCCTCGGCCTTCCCTTTTGGCTGGCTCCGTCTTCTGCGAAAATAAGATCTATGGTATATTTTCCGTCAATTGTTTATCTTCAGAAATACTGTATCCTGACGGTGCTTTTTCCAGCAGAATCCTGCCTCCGGTGAGTAATTCTCCAATAATCATGAAACATGCAAAATAGGTGAAATAACATAAATATCATCTCTAAATATGAAATATATCAATGAATAACAGCAAATTACGATATAAAATAGTGATGCAAAATGGACGTATCAACTCCCCCCAAGCTTAGACTTCGCTTGTCCCCAAGCGAAACTGAACTCGGTAAACAAGACCACATGTTTATAGAGTGAAGAGTCGATAAATAAAATACGGACAAGAAGCATCACATTTATTAATTCACGCAAGACATTCTAGTAGACAACTTCCTCACATAACTCAACTTGAAACAAGTAAAGGGCAATCACAAATAAAGGTGCATAGAAAATCATAATTGGTGATGGCAAACTTCGTTCTTGGTCAGGGAACAACTAACATATTGTTCTTGTCTTTCGAGTAAAGCCTTTGTATTAGAGCTTGTATGGCAGATCTTATATGCTCAATCATAGTAATCTCCTCATAATCATTGATAACTCTCAAAGTCATATTCATTCAGATAAAATTTGTACTAAACAAAGAAGAATAAAAGACATGATTAAATAGATCACAATATAAATGGTTGGATCACAACAACTCAATTGCTTGCTTGAGATAGAGGGGAATAGGTTTACTGACTCAACATAAAAGTAAAATATAGGCCCTTCGCAGAGGGAAGCAGGGATTAAATCATGTGCTAGAGCTTTTCAAGTTTTGAAATCATATAGAGAGCATAAAAGTAAAGTTTTGAGAGGTGTTTGTTGTTGTCAACGAATGGTAGTGGGTACTCTAACCCCCTTGCCAAACAGACTTCCAAAGAGCGGCTCCCATGAAGGACGTTATCTCTACCAGCAAGGTAGATCATCCCTCTTCTCTTTTGTTTACACATATATTTTAGTTTTATTTATGGATGACACTCCTCCCAACCTTTGCTTTCACAAGCCATGGCTAACCGAATCTTCGGGTGCCTTCCAGCATTTCACATACCATGGAGGAGTGTCTATTGCAAAATTAAGTTGCTTACTGATGAATCAGGGCAAAACATGTGAAGAGAATTATTAATGAAAGTTAATTAATTGGGGCTGGGAACCCCGTTGCCAGCTCTTTTTGCAAAATTTATTGATAAGCGGATGTGCCACTAGTCCATTGGTGAAAGTTGCCCAACAAGATTGAAAGATGAAACACCACATACTTCCTCATGAGCTATAAAACATTGGCACAAATAAGGAGTAATAAAGTTTTGAATTGTTTAAAGGCAGCACATGAAGTATTTACTTGGAATGGCAGAGAAATACCACATAGTAGGTAGTTATGGTGGACAGAAATGGCATATGTTTGGTTTAAGGTTTTGGATGCACGAGAAGCATTTCCTCTCAGTACAAGTCTTTGGCTAGCAAGGTTGCACTAGTAGGAAAACCCTTATAGGCGATGCTTAGTTCTGTGGCGCACCGTTTAAAATGCGCCACAGAAAGTTATTTTGTGGCGCACCAGACACGGTGCGCCACAGAAATAGCTTAATTTTGTGGCGCACCGGGGATCCATGCGCCACGAAATTTGGTGGGGCCAACCCCAATCATTGGTTTCACTATTTACGTGGCGCACAGGATCACGTGCGCCACGTAAATAAGACATTCCGTGGCGCATCGGCTCGGTGCGCCACCGAATTAAGACTTTCGTGGCGCATTGTTCCTGGTGCGCCACGGAACTAAGACTTTCTGTGGCGCACGTGGGATGGTGCGCCACAGAAAGCCTTATTTCTGTGGCGCACATGAGTTCCATGCAACTCCACACCCCCCCCCCCCCGTGGATCGCTTCAAGATGCCTATGTATTATGTCATCTTTTACCACTGAGAATTAACAAACAATAATTTCGACTTTTTTTGCAAAATTGCGTGGGAAAATCATCAAACTGAATTTCTGGTTGCATACGAACTCGAAAAAAAACGCATAATATATCAAAATGTTCCCACGAAAAATCTACATCCGAATTTTTAGACAATTTTTAGAATCCCAAAATTCGAAAAGAGTAAAAAGTTACGGCCAGTTAAAGATTTTTTGCTGCAAAATACAAAAAAAAGAAAAAAAAATCCTGTGGCGCACCAAGTGCCCATGCGCCACAGAAATAACGTTCGAAATTTGAAATTTCTGGCGCCCACTTCTCCTTCTCTCCTCCATTTCTCCACTTCTCCCCTTCTCCTCCTCTCCTCTTCTCTTCCTCTCCTCCACTTCTCCCCTTCTCCTCCTCTCCTCTTCTCTTCCTCTCCTCCACTTCTCCACTTCTCCTCTCTCCTCTCCTACTCCGGCGACCAACTCCGGCGACCAACAACTCCGGCGAACTACTCCGGCGAACTACTCCGGCGACCTACTACGGCGACCACGACCAACACCTCCTCCGGCGACCACCTCCTCCTCTACCACCACCACCACCACCTCCTCCTCCTCCTCCGGCGACCACCTCCTCCTCCTCCGGCGACCACCTCCTCCTCTACCACCACCACCACCACCTCCTCCTCCTCCTCCTCCTCCTCTACCACCACCACCACCACCACCACCACCACCACCTCCACCTCCTCCTATTCCACCACCACCACCACCTCCTCCGGCCGGCCTCATCCTCCACCCACCCACCCACCCCACCCACCTCCGGCGACCTTCCAGAAAATTTTAAAAAAAAATCGGCGGCCCCGCATCTAGATCTAGATCTAGATCCGGCCGCCACTTTTTTTGAAATTTTAAAAAAATTCTGTGGCGCACCGGCGGTGGTGCGCCACGGAAATAAGACTTCTGTTTCGTGGCGCACCACCGTCCGGTGCGCCACGTAAATAAGCTTTCGTGGCGCATTGGCTGGTGCGCCACAGAATCCTTATTTTTGTGGCGAGAATTCTGTGGCGCACCACCCATGCGCCACAGAATGTGTTTTTGGTGCGCCACTGATGAGGCTTTTCCTACTAGTGTTGGTTAGCAAGCATAAGAGTTGAGGGAAACAAACAAATATACACGCGATAGAAACAATCATGCATCTTCCTTGTAAGAACAAACAATTTAACTTCAAAATACTAAGCTCATTAACTAACAAGAAAGGATAATGAAGTAATATATTTACATGTATTTCCCTCTTTTCTACTTAAACTACAAAGTATTGTTGCTATTGACCAATGCTAAGTTCGCCAAAACCAATTAGATTTACTTGATGCTCCCAAAGTTATGTCAATACTAATAACAAGATCAATCATATAACAGAAATTGCAAACTAAAATAAGGTGTGCAAAAAGTAAATGATAAAACTTCTCATTAATATTTCATAACGATAACTCACACTAAGGGATACATAGATAACCAACTAAAAGAGAGATACTTCCACATTGCAAACCATCTTATATGATAACTTCCCTACTCATGATATGATACTACTTGATAGTAAAAAGGTAAAAGATAGTGATGATGTGATACCGCAGCACTCCCCCCAAGCTTGGAACAAACCAAGGGGGTGCCAATACCAATGATGAATTACTCCTTCGGCGGTGATGGTGGAATGACCCTGATGGGAGTGAGGAATTGCTCTAGCATTCTGCGAAGTCGGTTGTTCTCCTCTTGAAGTATCTCCACTTCCCTTCTCAGAACACGGTATTGATCACAAAACTCATCGGTAACCCGAAGAGCCTCCTCCATAGCAGGGAAAGAGTTGACGCTAGGAGCAGGTGGTAAAGGTCCCTGCACGTTATGAGAAAAAGAACATCGAGTGTCAATCGATCCCACCAAGATTGGCTTACTCCCTATTGATGACATCTTCTTCACTTCCTCCTTGACGCTCTCATCCATCTCTTTCCGTCTTGTCACGACCCTTTCCTCTTCCGCCCATCCAACGAAAGTTCCTTGATCTAGATCCCGGAGGAGCACACAGTTGCGACGCATTGCATAATCTTCTGAGGATGAACCTTGCGACGATATCTGAACAGAAACAGGTCGAAACAAAACACGACGAGAAGACGATATACAGACCTCGGGGGGTCCGGGGGATTATATAGTAAAAAAATTCACGACAGAAGGAAAGTACCAGGTCGAACCGAAGTGGGAAAGGGATTCCGAGGGGCTGTCCTCATAGGGAGGCGCGGCCAGGGTGGGGCCCGCGCCGGCCTATGGGGGCACGCCCTCGTGCGTCTCGTCCGCTCCAATTCGATCTCGTAATTTTTCATATTTTCTAAAAATAGCAGAAACATTGTTCGGAAAGTTAAACACGGACTTTTTATTACCAGAACTGTTACCTATTCGAAGTCGAACTCTGCAGAACTATCAATTTGATCTTTGATGAAAGCTTCAGGAGTCACCACTTGAATAACATCAATATCTTCATTATAAGAATCTCCAGAAATATAAGAAATTTTGACAAAAGAGACTACCTGCCCGAATGAATTGTCAAAAAAGACCACCTCTCAGAAAAATTGCCAAAAGAGACCACATCCTCGTGGCGGCAGGACCTGCCAGGCGGCACGTGGCACTTGCCGCCGTGAGCTGTGGCGGCAGGTGATGTCTACGGGTGCTTCTATTCTTGTAGACAGTGTTGGGCCTCCAAGAGCAGAGGTTTGTAGAACAGCAGCAAGTTCCCCTTAAGTGGATCACCCAAGGTTTATCGAACTCAGGGAGGAAGAGGTCAAAGATATCCCTCTCATGCAACCCTGCAACCACAAAGCAAGAAGTCTCTTGTGTCCCAACACACCTAATAGGTGCACTAGTTCGGCGAAGAGATAGTGAAATACAGGTGGTATGAATAAGTAGTAGCAACGGCACCAGAAAAGTGCTTTGCCCAGGACAGTAAACAAGCAGTAGTAACGCAGCAGTAGTAACGCAGCGGTAGTAACGCGATAGAAACAAGTAAACAAGCAGCGATAGCGATATTTAGGAACAAGGCCTAGGGATTAGACTTTCACTAGTGGACACTCTCAACATTGATCACATAACAGAATAGATAAATGCATACTCTACACTCTTGTTGGATGATGAACACATTGCGTAGGATTACACGAACCCTCAATGCCGGAGTTAACAAGCTCCACAATTCAATGTTCATATTTAAATAACCTTAGAGTGCAAGAAAGATCAACACGACTAAACCAAGTACTAACACAGCATGCACACTGTCACCTTCACGCTATGTAGGAGGAATAGATCACATCAATACTATCGTAGCAATAGTTAACTTCACAATCTACAAGAGATCATGATCATAGCATACGCCAAGTACTAACACGGATGCACACACTGTCACCATTACACCGTGCAGGAGGAATAAACTACTTTAATAACACATCACTAGAGTAGCACATAGATAAATTGTGATACAAAACACATTGCAATCATAAAGAGATATAAATAAGCACTTCACTACGCCATTCATAACAGTGAGTAAGTATTCTGTGAAATATAGCCTAAGAGACCCACACGGTGCACACACCGTCACCTTTACACACGTGGGACAAGGAGTCTCCGGAGATCACATAAGTAAAACTCTCTTGACTAGCATAGTGACATCTAGATTACAAGCATCATCATATGAATCTCAATCATGTAAGGCAGCTCATGAGATTATTGTATTGAAGTACATAGGAGAGAGATAAACCACATAGCTACCGGTACAGCCCCGAGCCTCGATGGAGAACTACTCCCTCCTCATGGGAGCAGCAGCGGTGATGAAGATGGCGGTGGAGATGGCAGCGGTGTCGATGGAGAAGCCTTCCGGGGGCACTTCCCCGCTCCGGTAGGGTGCCGGAACAGAGACTCCTGTCCCCCAGATCTTGGCTTCGCGATGGCGGCGGCTCTGGAAGGTTTTCCGTATCGTGGTTTTTCGCCTCAGGGGTTTCGCGACGGAGGCTTTAAGTAGGCGGAAGCGCAGAGTTGGGGGGCTGACGAGGGGCCCACACCACAGGGCGGCGCGGGCCCCCCTTGGCTGCGCCGCCTTGTGGTTTGGCCACCTCGTGGCCCCACTTCGTATGCTCTTCGGTCTTCTGGAAGGTTCGTGGCAAAATAGGCCCCTGGGTCTTCGTTTCGTCCAATTCCGAGAATATTTCGTTACTAGGATTTCGAAACCAAAAACAGCAGAAAACGAGAACCGGCACTTCGGCATCTTGTTAATAGGTTAGTTCCGTAAAATGCACGAATATGACATAAAGTGTGCATAAAACATGTAGGTATCATCAATAATATGGCATAGAACATAAGAAATTATCGATACGTCGGAGACGTATCAAGCATCCCCAAGCTTAGTTCTGCTCGTCCCGAGCAGGTAAAACGATAACAAAGATAATTTCTGAAGTGACATGCCATCATAACCTTGATCATACTATATGTAAACATATGTAGTGAATGCAGCGATCAAAACAATGGTAATGACATGAGTAAACAAGTGAATCATAAAGCAAAGACTTTTCATGAATAGTACTTCAAGACAAGCATCAATAAGTCTTGCATAAGAGTTAACTCATAAAGCAATAAATCAAAGTAAAGGTATTGAAGCAACACAAAGGAAGATTAAGTTTCAGCGGTTGCTTTCAACTTGTAACATGTATATCTCATGGATAATCGTCAACATAGAGTAATATAACAAGTACAATATGCAAATATGTAGGAATCAATGCTCAGTTCACACAAGTGTTTGCTTCTTGAGGTGGAGAGAGATAGGTGAACTGACTCAACATAAAAGTAAAAAGAATGGTCCTTCAAAGAGGAAAGCATCGATTGCTATATTTGTGCTAGAGCTTTTATTTTGAAAACATGAAACAATTTTGTCAACGGTAGTAATAAAGCATATGAGTTATGTACATTATATCTTACAAGTTGCAAGCCTCATGCATAGTATACTAATAGTGCCCGCACCTTGTCCTAATTAGCATGGACTACCGGATCTTTGCAATGCACATGTTTTAACCAAGTGTCACAATGGGGTACCTCCATGCCGCCTGTACAAAGGTCTAAGGAGAAAGCTCGCATTTTGGATTTCTCGCTTTTGATTATTCTCAATTTAGACATCCATACCGGGACAACATGGACAACAGATAATGGACTCCTCTTTAATGCATAAGCATGTGGCAACAATTATTATTCTCATATGAGATTGAGGATATATGTCCAAAACTGAAACTTCCACCATGATTCATGGCTTTAGTTAGCGGCCCAATGTTCTTCTCTAACAATATGCATGCTCCAACCATAAAGGTGGTAGATCTCTCTTACTTCGGACAAGACGGACATGCATAGCAACTCACATGATATTCAACAAAGAATAGTTGATGGCGTCCCCGTAAACATGGTTATCGCACAACAAGCAACTTAATAAGAGATAAAGTGCATAAGTACATATTCAATACCACAATAGTTTTTAAGCTATTTGTCCCATGAGCTATATATTGCAAAGGTGAATGATGGAATTTTAAAGGTAGCACTCAAGCAATTTACTTTGGAATGGCGGATAAATACCATGTAGTAGGTAGGTATGGTGGACACAAATGGCATAGTGGTTGGCTCAAGGATTTTGGATGCATGAGAAGTATTCCCTCTCGATACAAGGTTTAGGCTAGCAAGGTTATTTGAAACAAACACAAGGATGAACGGTGCAGCAAAACTCACATAAAAGACATATTGTAAACATTATAAGACTCCACACCGGCTTCCTTGTTGTTCAAAACTCAATACTAGATGTTATCTAGACTCTAGAGAAACCAAATATGCAAACCAAATTAGCAAGCTCTAAGTATTTCTTCATTAATGGGTGCAAAGTATATGATGCAAGAGCTTAAACATGAGCACAACAATTGCCAAGTATCAAATTATCCAAGACATTTTAGAGTTACTACATGTAGCATTTTCCAATTCCAACCATATAACAATTTAACGAAGAAGAAACTTCGCCATGAATACTATGAGTAGAGCCTAAGGACATATTTTTCCATATGCTACAGCGGAGCGTGTCTCTCTCCCATAAAGTGAATGCTAGGATCCATTTTATTCAAACAAAACAAAAACAAAAACAAACCGACGCTCCAAGCAAAGTACATAAGATGTGACGGAATAAAAATATAGTTTCAGGGGAGGAACCTGATAATGTTGTCGATGAAGAAGGGGATGCCTTGGGGAGGCATCCCCAAGCTTAGACGCTTGAGTCTTCTTAGAATATGCAGGGGTGAACCACCGGGGCATCCCCAAGCTTAGAGCTTTCACTCTCCTTGATCATATTGCATCATACTCCTCTCTTGATCCTTGAAAACTTCCTCCACACCAAACTCGAAACAACTCATTAGAGGGTTAGTGCATAATAAAAATTCACATGTTCAGAGGTGACACAATCATTCTTTACACTTCTGGACATTGCATAAAGCTACTGGACATTAATGGATCAAAGAAATTCATCCAACATAGCAAAAGAGGCAATGCAAAATAAAAGGCAGAATCTGTCAAAACAGAACAGTCCGTAAAGATGGATTTTATTAGGCCACCAGACTTGCTCAAATGAAAATGCTCAAATTGAATGAAAGTTGCGTACATATCTGAGGATCATGCACGTAAATTGGCTTAATTTTCTGAGCTACCTACAGGGAGGTAGACCCAGATTCGTGACAGCAAAGAAATCTAGAACTACGCAGTAATCCAAATCTAGTACTTACTTTACTATCAAAGACTTTACTTGGCACAACAAAACATAAAACTAAGATAAGGAGAGGTTGATACAGTAGTAAACAACTTCCAAAACACAAATATAGAACAAAAATACTGTAGTAAAAACATGGGTTGTCTCCCATAAGCGCTTTTCTTTAACGCCTTTCAGCTAGGCGCAGAAAGTGTATCTCAAGTGTTATCGCGAGATGGAGCATTGATATCATAAGCTCCCCCATTTGTAGTGGTACTAGGGGCTTTGTCAATTTTAGGCCTATAATAATATTTCTTTGGTTTAGGCACTTTAGAGGCATACATAAACTTTTCCTCCTTTCCCACATAAGCTTTCTCTCTAAACTGTAAAGATGAAAAGGTTGAACCCAAAGTTCCCATAGCTTTTCCAAGTTCGCCAATCCTATTAATTTGATTATCATGGTCAACACAAGTTCCTAGGACACTAATTCTTTCATCAATTCCTCCTAAGGATTTATCAAGTTTATCAGTTTTAACAAGTAACATCTCCAACTTAGTTTCAACACTAAAATTTTTCTCTATGGTTTCCAATTTTTTCATAACATCCTCAAGGGAGGTTTCAATTTTAATTTCATTAACAGGTGGTGTTCCAAATAAACTCTCAATAATGCAACCAGCCTCTAAAGCGGGAGCACCTAGGAAGTTACCCCCCGCGAGACAATCAAGAACATATCTATTCAAGCTAGAGATACCAACATAAAAATTCCTGAGTAGGATAGTAGTGGAGTGTTTCTTGGTGCACCTATTATGGGCATCACTAATTCTATACCAAGCATCTTTTAAACATTCTCCTCCTTGTTACTTAAATGAACGAACTTCAACTTCAGGATTACTCATTTTAGCAGTAGTAAATAAAACAAACTAGATAAAGTAAATGCAAGTAAACTAATTTTTTTGTGTTTTTGATATAGAGTGCAAGACAGTAAATAGAGTAAAGCTAGCAACTAATTTTTTTGTATTTTGATATAATGCAGCAAACAAAGTAGTAAATAAAATAAAGCAAGACAAAAACAAAGTAAAGAGATTGGGAAGTGGAGACTCCCCTTGCAGCGTGTCTTGGTCTCCCCGGCAACGGCGCCAGAAAAGTGCTTGATGTCTACGGGTGCTTCTATTCTTGTAGACAGTGTTGGGCCTCCAAGAGCAGAGGTTTGTAGAACAGCAGCAAGTTTCCCTTAAGTGGATCACCCAAGGTTTATCGAACTCAGGGAGGAAGAGGTCAAAGATATCCCTCTCATGCAACCCCGCAACCACAAAGCAAGAAGTCTCTTGTGTCCCCAACGGACCTAATAGGTGCACTAGTTCGGCGAAGGGATAGTGAAATATAGGTGGTATGAATAAGTATGAGCAAGTGGCAACGGCACCGGAAAAGTGCTTTGCCCAGGACAAGTAAACAAGCAGTAGTAACGCAAGCAGTAGTAACGCAGAGAAACAAGAAACAAGCAGACGATAGCAGTATTTAGGAACAAGGCCTAGGGATTAGACTTTCACTAGTGGACACTCTCAACATTGATCACATAACAGAATAGATAAATGCATACTCTACACTCTTGTTGGATGATGAACACATTGCGTAGGATTACACGAACCCTCAATGCCGGAGTTAACAAGCTCCACAATTCAATGTTCATATTTAAATAACCTTAGAGTGCAAGAAAGATCAACACGACTAAACCAAGTACTAACACAAAGCATGCACACTCGTCACCTTCACGCTATGTAGGAGGAATAGATCACATCAATACTATCGTAGCAATAGTTAACTTCACAATCTACAAGAGATCATGATCATAGCATACGCCAAGTACTAATACGGATGCACACACTGTCACCATTACACCGTGCAGGAGGAATAAACTACTTTAATAACACATCACTAGAGTAGCACATAGATAAATTGTGATACAAAACACATTGCAATCATAAAGAGATATAAATAAGCACTTCACTACGCCATTCATAACAAGTGAGTAAGTATTCTGTGAAATATAGCCTAAGAGACCCACACGGTGCACACACTCGTCACCTTTACACACGTGGGACAAGGAGTCTCCGGAGATCACATAAGTAAAACTCTCTTGACTAGCATAGTGACATCTAGATTACAAGCATCATCATATGAATCTCAATCATGTAAGGCAGCTCATGAGATTATTGTATTGAAGTACATAGGAGAGAGATGAACCACATAGCTACCGGTACAGCCCCGAGCCTCGATGGAGAATTACTCCCTCCTCATGGGAGCAGCAGCGGTGATGAAGATGGCGGTGGAGATGGCAGCGGTGTCGATGGAGAAGCCTTCCGGGGCACTTCCCCGCTCCGGCAGGGTGCCGGAACGGAGACTCCTGTCCCCCGGATCTTGGCTTCGCGATGGCGGCGGCTCCGGAAGGTTTTCCGTATCGTGGTTTTTCGCCTCGGGGTTTCGCGACGGAGGCTTTAAGTAGGCGGAAGGGCAGAGTCGGGGGCCGACGAGGGGCCCACACCACAGTGGCGGCGCGGGCCCCCTTGGCCGCGCCGCCTTGTGGTTTGGCCACCTCGTGGCCCCACTTTGTATGCTCTTCGGTCTTCCGGAAGGTTCGTGGCAAAATAGGCCCCCGGGTCTTCGTTTCGTCCAATTCCGAGAATATTTCGTTACTAGGATTTCTGAAACCAAAAACAGCAGTAAAACGAGAACTGGCACTTCGGCATCTTGTTAATAGGTTAGTTCCAGAAAATGCACGAATATGACATAAAGTGTGCATAAAACATGTAGGTATCATCAATAATATGGCATAGAACATAAGAAAATTATCGATACGTCGGAGACGTATCAGCAGGCCCTGCCGCCGAAGCTAGTGGCGGCACGTTAGGTCAGACAGGATTGTCGTTAACGGAGATAGAGCAAGGTGGGCCCTATCGCCGTAGCCCCTTGCGGCAGGATGCGTACGTCTTCTGCTTGCAATGCATGCGTGTGCAGGAGATGTAGCTAGCTAAGTTGATTTGTCTATGCTCCATTTACATCATTAACCTAGCTTCCTGCAAATACCACTTCTGATGAGTTCTGAGCAGGAGCAGGCGAGCAGCCGTATGTAGATAACCCACGGTGCTTTGCTCAGCTGCATGCATCTCGTATAGACATTTGCCACCACGACAGCCTACCGCCAGGGGCTATAGGGGCAGAGCCCACCACTCTCCATCACCGTTAGGCCTGATCCTGTCCAGCCAAACGTGCCGCCACTGGCTTCGGCGGCAGGGCCAGCCGCCACAGCTCATGGCGGCAGGTGCCACGTGTCGCCTGGCAGGCCCTGCCGCCACGGAGAGGTGGTCTCTTTTGGCAATTTTTTTGAGAGATGGTCTTTTTTGACAATTCATTCATTCAGGCAGGTAGTCTCTTTTGTCAAATGTTCGAAATATAATGCTTGAGTCTTTGTCCATTCACCACTTGTGTGGCATGTCCTTTCAGAGAACCAATTTTTATTGCCCCTGAACGATACACCTCCACAACGACATATGGTCCTTCCCATTTTGAGAGTAATTTCCCTGCAAAAATCTGAGACGAGACCGATACAATAGGACTTTATCTCCAACATTAAATTCTCTTTTAATAATTCTCCTATCATGCCATTTCTTAACTTTCTCCTTAAAAAGTTTAGCATTTTCATAAGCTTCACTTCTCCACTCATCTAGAGAGCTCAATTGTAACAACCTTTTCTTACCGGCAAGTTTAGGATCTTTATTAAGTTCTCTTACAGCCCAATAAGCTTTCTGCTCTAGTTCTAAAGGTAAATGACAAGCTTTTCCATAAACCATTTTATAAGGAGACATTTCCATAGGATTTATATAAGCAGTTATATAAGCCCACAATGCTTCCTTCAACTTACTAGCCCAATTTTTTCTAGATTTATTAACAGTCTTTTGCAAGATAGATTTAATTTCTCTATTTGATAATTCTACTTGCCCGCTAGTTTGAGGATGATAAGCGGAAGCAATCCTATGATTAATACCATATTTAGCAAGAGTTTTTCTAAAACCACCATAAATAAAATGAGAACCCCCATCAGTCATAAGATATCTAGGTACTCCAAACCTAGGAAAAATAACATCTAAAAGCATTCTTAAAGAGGTCTCACCATCAGCACTTTTTGTGGGTATGGCTTCCACCCATTTAGTAACATAATCAACAGCAACAATTATATGAGTGTTACCTTCTGAAGAAGGAAAAGGACCCATGAAGTCAAATCCCCAACAATCAAATGGTTCAATAACAAGAGTATAATTCATAGGCATTTCATTGCGTCTGGAGATATTACCAACTCTTTGACATTCATCACAAGATAAAATAAACTTTCTTGCATCTTTAAAGAGAGTTGGCCGATAAAAACCTGACTGTAGAACCTTTTGTGCGGTTCTATCTCCGGCGTGATGTCCTCCATAAGCACTACCATGACACTTACTCAATATCTCTTGTTGTTCATATTCGGGGACACATCTTCGCATAACGCCATCCACTCCTTCTTTATATGAGTGTGGGTCATCCCAAAAATAATGCCTCAAATCATAAAATAATTTCCTACTTTGCTGGGCTGAAGACACTACAAGAGATCTCATATACTATGACGAAAATCCTCGTGACGGTGGTATGTAACGTCATGGAATATGGTAATGTGTGACATTTCACATCTAGCGTCACAAATTCTAGAAATCCGTGACGATCACGTCATCAGCGTCACTCATTACCATATTTTATGACGATGTTTCTAGTTTCCATGACAAACCTACTCTCTCACAGAAGAATTTAATCAACGGTGCTTGCATTTCATCACTTATTATCTAGAAGTGAGATACAATGAGGTAGGGGAAAATGTTAGAACACAATGAGGAAAATTGATATAAAAATCATAATAAAGGGAAAACCGATGAACAAAAATCCTAGCGGGGAATTGAACCTTCAATCTTGGTTAATTTTGTAGTGTCTTCATCAAAAGAAAATTGATGTAAAAAATCTAGACCAAAATGCGCTAGCGTAAAGTGAGAACACATGCCATTTCGTGCGTGCACGAGGAGCTTTAAGGGAAGGCGGCCGCGACATGTTAGAAAGAAGAAAGATCAATTAAAAAACACCACTAAGGAGAAATTTTAAATAGATGTAAATAAATCTAGGTCAAAAAGTTGCGCCAGCGGAGAATCGAACACGGGCTCTTCCATGCGCAAGGACATTTTACTACCATGCGATAGTTTATGCCTTAAGTGTTTATTCGTCAGCTTTTCAATTTTGTAAAGTCAAGTCCAAATTTCAGTACTAAGAGTATTTGACAACGAATAATTTTTCCTCCATGAAATAACTATTTCCTCATGTTTTCTGAATTGTTTTCATGGTGTTTTACCACAAAAGATACCTTTTCCCTTCACCAAAAAGTATTTCCCTCCACACTTCTCCAAAATTTTGGACGTAGCTGCCATATGGACGCACCGCTTCGCCAAAAATATTTCAGCCCCCGCGATCTTATCCCGCGCGGAGGCTGAGGCGGAGCCATCGCCCCTCCCCCATTTTCTTGCTCCTCTCCCCGCTTATCGCCTCCGATCCAACCGCCCCAACCTGCTACGAAGCGGCGGCCGCCAGCTCCCCTCCGATTAACTCACCCAAACCGATGCGCGCTGCCGCTACCCTCACCTATGATTCATCGGCCCCAGCCCGCTGCATCGCCGCCGTCGGCCTAACCGGCATGATGGAAGCCGCCCACCTCACCCGCGACATCCTCCTCCTCGCCATGTTCCTGCTTCCTCCGACGAGCGAGGCCCTGCGCCCCGTCCCAACGCCCTCCCCTATCGCCTTTGCCCCGACAACTTCTGTTTGACGACAGGTAGAAGTTCAGATCATACCTCCGGTCTAATTATCGATTATCTGTGTACTTCGTCATAGCTTAATCGCTGCGAGATTAGTACTAGTTAGTAATTTGTTCCTGTGTGTTTTGCTACCCCTGATATTAAACTAAGGTTTCTTTTCGACGACAGGTAGCAGTCCAGATCATACCCCCGGTCCAATTATCGATTATCTGTGTACTTGGTTATAGATTAATCACTGCGAGATTAGTACTAGTTAGCAATTTGTTCCTGTGCGTTTTGCTACTCCTGATATTCTTAGTTTATTACTGAAACTAAGCTACAGTATCAGATACAGTGTGCTGCATAGCCTTAGAAAATGAGTTATTTCGTAAACAAGGTACAACCTTGCACTTGAGGGCATATAAGTGTTCCTAAATTGAAATTATTTGCTTATGCCATGCTTGTACTCATCGTTGTGGAAATATAAAAATTAGGAACAGAGATTTTATATCATAGTGTTTGCTATATCTCTGAAGTCTGAACCTATACATATAAATGAACATGTTAGTTTTAGATGCTTGTCATAATCGCTGGCAAATATAAATATTGAGGTTCAGAATTTTTTAGCATCGGATAGCATACCTAATGTAGTTAGTAAAACACACATGGATCCAACCTTTTCCATACACAAAGAAGAATATTCCACATGCTGGTCAGTCCTGTATCAACGGCTCAACGCTAAAGAAGGGCTAAACTGAGTTGTGCTAATTCCAATTGGAAGCATCTGATTGATATACACATGGTAAATTGGTAATTCGTGAGGTAAATACCTGAATTTCAGTACCTATGTTCAGGTTTTGGGTAAAGAGTTAGAGTCTAGGAAACCAAATTCAGGTAAATAACCTTAGTAGTGTCTCAACCTTTCTTCTATCATTGTTACATCATGTTCAGTGCAGCCTCTATATACATACATGTAGTTACAGTAGCATGCCACGGGTATCACTTGCGAACCATCTTTGCTACCCTTTGACGAGAGCGTCCCTGCGCCCCTTCCCGACGACCTCCCCTGATTCCAGCTATGTTCTGAACGCATCCTTCCTCTGTTGGTTCAGTTCGACAATAAGGTAGCAGTAAATTCTTTGGTGACTGAATTAAGAAGATAAACTTTGTATTACCTGTTTCTTTGGTTTAGAGCTTTGATATAATGTGGCAAAGAGCTGTAAGTTTATTTGCTTACACATGTGAGTAGATTAGTTGAAATACCGGTTAAAAAAAGTAGATTGGTTGAAAGCAGCTGAAACTGTTTGTAATATTGTCAGTTTATTTATTTGAATTCAGATGTAAGACCCGAAATATTGCGTACATAGGAGTACACAATCTGATTTTGTAGTACTGCAAATGTACTACATAGGTTTACATTGATGTTCTTGTAGTTCTTTGAAAGCTAAATTGAAAATATCCTTCTATAGTGGCTACTATTACATTGATGTTCTTGTAGTTCTTGTTGGTGAGTTGATAAACATTTTGAAGGGGAAAGGAGAGCAGGAATAGTCAATTTTAAGTCTATCAAAATAGTCCAATCTGAAAGTTAGAACTGTTGTAGTAGTGCTCTGTTTATGATCATCTTGTTTAGTACAGGTAAAGATATAGTAGTCAAATAGTTTATGTTTTAAGTTTCACTCCTATAAATTTATTGCTAGCATTCTTTTTCATTTAAATGGCAGCACATGTGACCTTAAGTGTAATACTAGTGGCATGTTTGCTATGTCTGTCTTATTATTAAATGCATTTTTCAACTTGTTAAAACCATGTATGAGTCAATGCTGATTGACCGCCTTGTCTTTTTCCAACTTGTTTGAATCAGGCAAATCAAGCTTCTACAAAGCCACCTGGGAGAAAGCATATTCCAAAGATATGTACAACTTGTTTTTAACTTATTCCCCTCATTTGGGAAACTGTACGCAATTCATGCCTTACACTCCGGTTATTCATATATGATGTTAATTGTTACTGTTAATATTTGATTTTGTTTCAGACTTAAGTAAGATTGTCTAAATTATGTTTACTGCAGTTGCCCTTTCCATTGGATTACCTATACGTAGATCCTGAGTGCAAGGTACTAATTCGCATGCTCAATCATTAGTTTACCTACTTGATATCTTATATTGTATGCTACAGGGCATATGCGACCTATATACTGGAATACTACTCTGCATTCACAATGTCTCTGTTAAACTTGTTATATTAGGATCAACCTGATTGATAGTGTAGTAGTAAAAAATTCCAATCATTTGCAGGTCAGTACATGTGGGTTTCCTCCTTGGAGGATTGAAAAGCATCACTTTATTAGGATCAACGTGATTGATAGTGTAGTAGTAAATCTTTGGTATTACTCTTGGCAAGTTTTGACTTGTAACCACATGTTATTACTTACTCAAGTGTATAAATCATATTTTTGGAAATCTCAGACTTACTACTAGGTACCAGTTTACATATGCAGCTACATCTGGATATATATAGTTTCAAGATTTATTGTGATTCATTGTATTTTATTTAAAATATTGGTACTTCTGAATACTAAAATCATTATCGGAAAATGCAATTTTTTTTAGATCCAAGAAGGATGCATAACCTGTTGGGAAAAATTCTTGGCTAGGTACTAATCTACATCCTTTATTGTTTATAGTATGTCCATCTAGAGCTTTTACTTAGTGAACTAATGCAGGGTTTATTCATAACGTCGAAGGTACACTGCTACTTGTATTGTTAGATTGCACTCTTGTGTCAATCGAAATCAAATTCATGTATATAACTTTTCTAATTAAGTGCAGCATGCTGGAAACATACACTGGACCTGATAGCAGAGGACACATCTGTTAGGAACAATTCCTGGCTTCTTGCATTTGCTTCAACTTCGGTCTACAGAGAAGAGAAGAATAACCGTGTGTGTTTGTAGAACTGGAACAAAATATTAGCAATGTTTTTTCTGATAGATGCAATGGATTAGCTAGTCGTTTATCAATGTAGTTTCTTATCGGTGCAATGGATTAGCTAGTTGTGGATTTATGAGTTTTCATTGTCAATTTATTTTCAGCATGCTGATACTTTCTAAAGTCAGTATGTACTTTCGACTTTCAATGAATAAAGGCAATGAATAAAGGTTTATCATGTGCATAAGTGAACTGCCTCAGACTAGCGTACCACACAAAGATGAATGGGCCATTTCCGATGGTTCAAGAAACAACTGAATTAGTAAAGATATCAGTCAAACATAAAAATTCAAAATAAATATATATTTTTGGAAAAAATGAAAAACAACAAATATTAATGGATTTTTAATAAATCAATCTCATCACATCACATATGACGTCATCCACATCCGTGACACTAATCTGTGACGTTATTTTACCGTTGGCTGGTCTCTCATGTGCTGACATCACACATGATGTCATCCATACTCCGTGACGTTTTCTCGCGCGCCGCGTCACTAGGGGGTAATCTGTGACGGGGATTTCGTGACGATGCTTGTGACGCTCAAACTACGTCACGGAGGGGTGTTCCGTGACGTTTATTGATATTGCATGACGTCTTGAGCTCGTCATAGTATACCAGATCCCTTGTAGTGAGAGGTTGGGGGCAAGTACTTGGATACAATAAAGTTAGCATAATCAGCATACCAAGGGCTATCTCGCGAGCTCACCTTTATTACAGCCAATTGTTCATTTGGAAAACTATCATTAACAGGAACATGATCATAAGCAATATTTTATAATCTAGACAAATTATCAGCAACAGGATTATCGGCACCTTTCCTATCTACAATATGTAAATCAAATTCTTGTAAAGGAAGCACCCATCTAATAAGCCTTGACTTAGCGTCTTTCTTTTCCATAAGGTACATAATTGCAGCATGATCAGTATGAATTGTAACTTTTGAATCAACAATATAAGGTCTAAACTTATCACAAGCAAAAACTACAGCTAATAATTCTTTTTCAGTTGTAGCATAATTTCTTTGAGCAGCATCAAGAGTTTTACTAGCATAATGAATAACATTCAATTTTTTATCTACTCGCTGTCCAAGAACAACACCAACAGCAAAATCACTAGCATCACACATAATTTTAAAAGGTAAATTCCAATCAGGAGGTTCAACTACTAGAGCAGTTGTTAAGGCCTTCTTTAGAGTTTCAAAAGGTTCCTTACAATCATCATCAAAAACAAAAGGTACATCTTTTTGAAGAAGATTAGTAAGAGGCTTTAAAATTTTAGAGAAATCTTTAATAAATCTCCTATAAAAACCAGCATGACCAAGAACACTACGAATACCTTTAACATCCCTAGGATAGGGCATCTTCTCAATTGCTTCAACTTTAGCTCTATCAACTTCAATACCTCTCTCGGAAATTTTATGTCCCAATACAATTCCTTCATTAACCATAAAGTGGCATTTCTCCCAATTAAGAACAAGGTTAGTTTATTCACATCTCTGCATAACTTTATCAAGGTTTCGCAAACAGCTATCAAAAGAATTCTCATAGACAGAAAAATCATCCATGAATACCTCTACAATCTTTTCACAAAAACCATGATAAATAGCAGACATGCATCTTTGAAAAGTAGCAGGAGCATTACATAAACCAAAAGGCATACGCCTATAAGCATAAGTTCCATAGGGACAAGTGAAAGTGGTTTTCTCTTGATCCTTAGCTCTAACAGAAATTTGTGAAAACCCAGAATAACCATCAAGAAAGCAAAAATGAGTGTTTTTGGATAGCCTTTCTAGCATTTGGTCAATAAAAGGTAAAGGGTAATGATCTTTCTTAGTAACTTTATTAACTTTTAGATAATCAATGCACATTCTGTACCCTACAACTACTCTTTGAGGGATGAGCTCATCATTATCATTAGGTACAACAGTTATTCCTCCTTTCTTAGGAACACAATGCACAGGACTAACCCATCTACTATCAGCAATAGGATATATAATACCAGCTTCAAGAAGTATTAATACCTCATTTCTTACCACATCCTTCCTCTTAGGAATTAGACCACGCTGATGTTCAACAACAGGCTTTGCATCATCTTCCATGTTGATGGCATGTTGGCAAATTGCGGGAGAAATCCCCTTCAAGTCATCAAGAGTGTAACCAATAGCTCCTCGGTGTTTCTTCAATATTTCCAATAACCTTTCTTCCTCAAAATCTGAAAGCTTAGCACTAATAATAACAGGATATATTTTCTTATCATCAATATAAGCATACTTAAGATTATCAGGCAATGGTTTCAAATCAAAAACAGGATCTTCCTTTGGTGGTGGTGTTGTACCTAGATCTTCAACCGGTAAGTCATGTTTAAAAATAGGTTGACGAAGGAAAATGTCATCAAGCTCATTCCTTTCTTTCCTAAAGACTTCACTCTCATGATCCTCCAAATGTTGCTGCAAAGGATTACTAGGAGCAAGAGCAATAGATGCACACTGTTCAACTTTAAAATCATTATTAGGCAATTCAGCTTCATAAGGAACTTTAGCAAATTTAGAGAAATTAAACTCATAAGTTTCACCAGCAAATTTTGTCACAATTTTCTCCTTCTTGCAATCTATAATAGCTCCACAAGTATTTTGAAAAGGTCTACCAAAAATGATAGGACAAGTCTTACTAGCAGCAGAACCAAGTACCAAAAAGTCAGCAGGATATTTAATCTTACCACATAGAACTTCCACATCTCGAACAATACCAATAGGACAGATAGTTTCTCTATTAGCTAGCCGAATAACCACATCAATATCTTCAAGTTCACAAGAACCAATTTCATGCATGATTTCCTTGTAAAGCTCATAAGGAATGGCACTAATACTTGCACCAATATCGCATAAACCATAATAACAATGATCACCAATTCTAACAGAGAGCATAGGAACACTAGTTTTCCTAGACTTACTAGGATGTGAAACAATATTAGAAGCATCTTCACAGAAAATGATGTGACTATCTTCTACATTTTCAGTCACAAGATCTTTAACTATTGCAATAGCAGGTTCAACATTTATTTGCTCCTCAGGTTCTATAGGTTTCTTTGCACTTTTATTAACCACACTAGTTATAACAGAATACTCCTTCGTTTTAGCAGGGAAGGGAGTTTTTTCAATATAAGCTTCAGGAAGAATATGATCCACAGTTTTAATTTTAACACATTTGCCTATAAGTGAATCAGTTTTATCTTTATAAGGTTCATGATATTTATCAAAGTTCTTCCTAGGCAATTCAAAATGAGAGGCAAAGGCTTTATAAAAATTTGCAACAACTTGAGAATCAAGACCATAAGTACCACTCATATTACGAAATTTATCAGTATCCATAAAAGTTTCAATGCATTCATAATCATAATTTATACCTGACTCTCTACCTTTGTCGTTCTCCCATCCTTCAGTATTCTCATGAATCCGATCAAGAAGGTCCCATTTAAACTCTTCTTTGTTGCGTGTGAATGATCCAGAACAAGAAGTATCCAGCAAGATTTTATCTTGAAAATAAAGTCTTGCATAGAAATTATCAATGATGATATTACCAGGAAGCTCATGAATGGGGCATTTGAGCATTAAAGACTTCAATCCCCCCCATGCTTGGGAAATACTCTCTCCATCATGAGGCCAGAAATTATATATGCGGTTCCGGTCTTTGTGAATTTCACTTGGAGGATAGAATTTAGAATAAAATAGAGGTACAATATCCTTCCAATCAAGAGAGTTCCCATTCTTCAGCAATTTATACCAATGCGCAGCTTTACCAGATAGCGACATAGAGAATAGTTTCTTCCTAACTTCATCCATTGAAATACCTGCACACTTGAATAACCCGCATAACTCATGTAGAAACAATAAATGATCTCCAGGATGAACAGTTCCATCCCCTCCATAGCGGTTATCCACAACACGTTCAATAATTTTCATAGGTATTTTATATGGAATCTCTTTCTCACCTGGCGCCTCGTCCACTACCGTTGCAGTAGTAGTAGACTTCCCAAATAGGAATTCAAGAGAAGATCTCTCCATAATGAATTATGGCAGCAGGCAGAAATAAAAACAGCACGTACAGTAAAAGTTTCCCTTACCAATTCCACTTACCAATAGCGCTTCACTCCCCGGCAACGCCGCCAAAAAATAGTCTTGATGACCCACAAGTATAGGGGGTGTATCGTAGTACTTTCGATAAATAAGAGTGTCGAACCCAACGAGGAGCAAAAGGTGTTGACAATCAGTTTCGATGAAGGATTCACTGTAAATGCTCACAGACAAGTATTCAGGGGGTTTTGATATAGCAGATAAATAAAGTACAAGTAAGTAAAATGCGAGAGTAATAATTGCAGCGAGTGGCCCAATCCTTTTTAGCACAAAGGACAAGCCGGTTTGTTTACTTATAATGACTAAACGTTCTTGAGGACACACAAGAATTTAGTCTAGTGCTTTCGCTTCATATAGTTGATTAATCTTCATTGTTTTGGTAAGTGTTGTGTGGGTGAACCTATGCTAATGCACCACCCTTCCTAGGACTAATACATACTTGTGATTAAACCCCTTGCAAGCATCCGTAAATACAATAAAGTAATTAAGATAAATCTAACCACAGCCTTAAACTCCGAGGTCCTACTATCCCTCCTGCATCGATATACCAATGGGGGTCCAGGTTTCTGTCACTCCGGCAACCCCACAATTAGCAAACGAATACAAGATGCATTACCCTAGGCCCATAAAGGTGAAGTATCATGTAGTCGACGTTCACATGACACCACTAGAAGAATAACACCACAACTTAAATATCAAACCATTGAATATTACTCAACATAGTTCACTACTAACATTTAGACTTCACCCATGTCCTCAAGAACTAAACGAACTACTCACAAGACAACATATGGAACATGATCAGAGGTCATATGATGATGAATAACAATCTGAACATAAACCTTGGTTCAATGGTTTCACTCAATAGCATCAATAACAAGGAGTAATCAATACCGGGAGAGTTTCCCCTATGAAATAATCAAGATTCAACCCTAGATGTTACAGCGGAGACGAGGTGCAGCGGTGGAGATGATGGTGTCGGCGGTGGAGATGATGGTGATGATGATCCCAATGAAGTCCAGCTCGATGGCGGTGACGATGGCGACGATTTCCCCCTCCGGGAGGGAATTTCCCCGGCAGATTTCAGCCTGCCGGAGAGCTCTTTTCTCTCTGGTGTTTTCCGCCCCGCAGAGGCGGCTGTGTCTATTCTCGATGCCTCCCCTTGCCTTAGGGTTTTCGGGAGATGAAGCACGCGAAGGAGAGACGACCGAGGGGGGTCGTGGGCCCTCTCACCACATGGCGACGCGGCCAGGGTGGGGCCCGCGCCGGCCTATGCGGAGGGCCCATGGCGACCCTCCTCGGCCTCCCCTTTTGGCTGGCTCCGTCTTTTGCGAAAATAAGATCTTCGGTATATTTTCCGTCAATTGTTTATCTTCAGAAATACTGTATCCTGACGGTGCTTTTTCCAGCAGAATCCTGCCTCCGGTGAGTAATTCTCCAATAATCATGAAACATGCAAAATAGGTGAAATAACATAAATATCATCTCTAAATATGAAATATATCAATAAATAACAGAAAATTACGATATAAATTAGTGATGCAAAATGGACGTATCAGATGACAATACACACATTTCTTATTTCCTTGCCAGTTGCGCCTAGCAAGGTTTTCTTTTGTAAGAATGATCCCTTTGCGAAGATATCATGCGAAAACCTTTGTTTTTAGTGGTATCTTCATTTTCCAGATCATTTTATTATTGACAATCGGCTCAACTGGTTGGACAAAGCTCTATACATGGAGTTAACTGAAATCTGCGATTTTCAGTAAGATTCCACCGAAACTCATCTGGCCCTTATGTCAACTGTACATTCTCCAATCGTTGGAGTAATGCATTCGAAGATACAAGTCGGGCCCCAAGAAGGTCTCGTCTGAACGTCACCTGAGCTGGGTTAGAACCCATAACCTTTGCAAGAGCATCCTCTTTGTAACGCACAATGTTATATAGTGCCGGATATTGTTCTCGGAGCGTGGTGTTACCCAACCACTTATCCTCCCAGAACCGTATCTCCGATCCATCCCTAATGGAGAAGCAACCGTGAGGGAAGAAGTATTTCTTTGTCGCCATAAGGCCCGCCCAAAAGTGAGAATCCACAGATTTCCAAAACAGTTGGGATATCGCTTTTGAACCAACATACTTCCTCCTTAAGATTGTTTGCCAGACACCATCTTCAGTGAGCAGCTTCGAGAGCCACTTTCCTAGCAGAGCTCTGTTCTTGACCTCAAGGTCATGAACCCCGAGCCCTGCTAGTTCCTTTGGACGACAAACTACACTCCATTTTGTAAGCCGGTACTTCCTTTTCTCACTATCACCTTGCCAAAAGATCTTGATCGAAAATAATCTAATCGATGCAAGACCCCTTTAGGAATCACGAAGAAGGAAATCATATACAGTACCATATTTGTTAGTATTGAGTTTATGTGAACCAATCTTCCTCCCAGTGATAGTAATTTGCCTTTTAAGCTACTTAGACGCTTTAGAAGTCTTTCCTCGACATGTTTCCATTCAGCTAACATGAGTGCCCTGAAGTGAATCGGAATACCCAAGTAGTTAATTGGAAACTGCACTTGGCATCATCCTAGGCTTCACCAAAACAGAACAATTCACTCTTATGGAAATTGATTTTCAACCCAGATAGTTGCTCGAACGTTGAAAGTATTAACTTCAGGTTTCTTGCTTTCTCTAAGTCTTGTTCCATAAACAGAATCGTATCATCGGCGTATTGTAGTATAGATAGCCCGCCATCAACTAGATGGGGCACTACTCCTTCAATTTGCCCTTCGGACTTCGCACGCTCAATAATAATAGCGAGCATATCCTCAACTATGTTAAATAATATAGGTGATAACGGATCTCCTTGCCTTAAACCTTTTTTCGTCTGAAAGTATCTGCAACCGTCATCATTGACTTTGATGGCAACACTTCCACCGAAAACAAAGTTATAAATTAGCTAACGCCACTTATCAGAAAAACCTTTCATCCTGCGAGTCTACTGAAGGAAAGACCACTTCACTTTATCATAGGCCTTTTCAAAGTCGATTTTTAGGATAACGCCAGTCATCTTCTTATATGATGTAACTCATGAACCGTTTCATGTAAGGTGACTACTCCATCGAGTATGTATCTACCTTGCATGAATGCAATTTGAGTAGGGTGTACCACATGACCGGCCACCGAATTAAGACGAATGGTAGCAGCTTTTACGAAAATTTTAAAGCAAACATTAAGGAGACAAATGGGTCTATATTTTTGAATTCGTTCTGCTTCATTCACTTTGGGTAACTGAATGATTTCACCAAAACTAATTCGGAAGAGCTCCAACTAGCCGGCCCAGGCCGCAAAAAGCTCCAACAAGTCCCCTTTGATTATCTCGCAAAGCTCTGAAAGAACTAAGCTGGAAATCCATCGGTTCCTGGTGCTTTATTGTGCTCCATCGGTAAAACCTCTTTCTTTACTTCCTCCTCGGAATAAGGAGCAGTAAGAAATGCATTTTCCAGCGAACACCTGAGGAATATCCTCAATTCTGGTTTCATCCAGTGATAGGGTACTCTCCTTAGGATCCCCAAACAGATATTTGTAATAATTAGTAATATAAGACTTTATCTGGTCATGCCCCCTGATCAGCCCCTCTTCCTGTTCCAGAGAACGAATGAGTTTCTTCCTATGTTTGCTATTAGTGCCACTATGAAAGTATCTCGTATTCGAATCTCCTTTCAATAGAAATTGAACTTTTGATCGTTGATACCATTTGAGCTCTTCCTCGCATAGAAAGCCAGCCAATCGTGCGTTGGATTGACTTTTTAATTCAATCTCTTGCACAGTTAGCGGTCGAACCTCCACCATTGACAAACTGAGCTTCTCAGCCTTCGACTGCCAAGACAAGTGTAATGCCCATCCACATAGGTATCATGGTTTCTGCTTCAACCTCCTTCTATCTCAAGCCGTGGTATATATAAGGACTCCGGTCTAGGGGTAGATTTATTGATTTGCATGAAAGCATCAAGCTTGAAAACACTCGCTCACGCGCAGTCCAACCTCCCGTCCTAAATTAACTGACTAGCTCATATTTGTCTACTTTCGTACTATATACTTTGACGTTTTTAGTGTGTAGGTATGTATAGTCTTTGATAAATCCAAGTCAGTTAATTTAGAATGGACGGAGAATGAATTCCACGGTCGCTTGTTCTGGGGGTAAGAGCATCTCCACCGGCGGCTCTCAAATAGGCGCCGGCAAGAGCGCTGGCACTGTCGTATGAGGGTCGCGAGCAGAGCATCCTCTATTTGGGGATGCTGCTCCCACACCGGCATCCCTATAGTGTAGCCCCAATAGAAATTTAAATTTAAAATGATATTTAAAAACCGAAATTCATACTAAATTTATACAAAAGTAACTCGAATTTAAACCTAAATAAAACTTAAACTTCAGGGCGCGCGACGGGCCTGCCTCATCGTCGTTCTGCGCCTTTGCCACCTGCGTCAGTGCCCGCTTCTCGTCCCTTGCTTCACGCATCTGGCGGTGGAGCATGGCGGCCGGCGTCGCAGAAAATCAGTTCATCTTGTTTTTTCTTCCGCGTCGTCCTTCTTCTTGTTCTTCTTCTTGTCCCTCTATCTTTTCTTCTTCCCAAGTTTTGTCCCAATACTAGAATTTAGCAGATCATACAGACTCGGAATGGGATTTTTAGTGGGGTTCGGGTTTATCTTTTGAAGATCGAACGTAGACGTAATATCAATTCCGTAGGAACTCAGCATTTCCACAGATTTGCCGATAGCCTGTAATATCCCAGGTTTAGAGGCAACAAAATGAGAGAACACCAAAGTGTGCATTGCATTCATGCATAGAAAATCCGGGGAATTTTCGCGCTTTCAAATAAAAACTTACCACGATGAACTGAAGTTTCACTTGACTTGCTGGAATTGAAGTAGATCATCAAGTCAAGCGCTATAAACTTCACTGTGATCTTTGCTAAACCTTGTTTTGGGTAGAGATGATTTGATCTACGGATTAGACCAAATGGAATTATATTTACAACAACACATTCTTTAAGAATCAAACTCTAACTTATTAACACTTAAAAGTTAGCAACTACCTTTGTGTGTAAATTAAATTCACTTATAAATAAGGTAAACCACAGGGTCTAAAGTGCATAAAAGCCCCACATTCGTATTTAAATCATAACTTATTAAATACATGGAATATCATAAAACTAAGTCCATTTACATTACAAATTATAGTCCAAACCGTTTGAATAAAATTAACTATGAGTATTTTGAAACTCATATGATCATGCCTTGGTGAAATCAAACACCAACTATCCAAACTTGAGAAATAACCCTCAACATTAACCTTTTCACCAATATTATAATATAAATCCAATCAAATATAATATAGTGACTCATCCACAATAATAAAATCATCCACAAGATATTTAGTAGCAAATGCCACTTGGCTATCCAAAAATAAGTCATAGGAGAGGATAATGATCTATGCCACATAGGATGAAAATATCTACATGACTTGCTTTCCAAGCTATGCCACCTCATGCTCAAAGGATTGTTATGGATGAGGGCATGACAACCAAGCACCTTACTCATCTAACCAACACAAGAGTCACCACCTATGTGTCATGACATTAGAGCTTGCCCAAGCCTATAAATAGAGCCACACCCTTCATCCATTTGGACACCTTGTACCATGTTACAAGGAAACCCAACACTTGAGACCTTCCATGTGAATTAGCTAGGATCAAGATGAAGAAGCTAGGAGGTGGAGGCATACCACAAGATGCAGGTTTATCAGATTTCCTGAAGAACAAGCTACATAAGATTGCAAGGTAGAATTCCTAGGCAAACCATATATTTAGAGGATCATATCATCATCTCTTGAGTAGGATCTTAGGATATTCCAAGACATTGAGAAGTGAGAGAAGTTATAATACTAACCATAGCCATGTTCATACAAGAATATTATAGAAATACTAATCCTAGTTGTTCAAGTCAATATTTGATCTTAGAAGTGAGAACCCTATTTCAATAACAATACCTTAGCAAACCAATTCTATAATCATCACAACTTGGTATCTATTATAAACCCTAAGAATCTAGGATGAGTGTGATGAGAGGAATATTAAAGAGGGATTAGTGAGGAATGAGTGGATCTTGTCTAATGCATGATTATACCTTGTAGATATAAATAATAAGTTAACCCCATATGATTAATAGATATCATCCATCACATAGAATAATAAGTATATCACTAGTAGTTAACCCCAGACCAAACCTCATGCCTTGTATGGAGGAGTAACCCTAGCCAATTTAGCATAACCTAGCTTATGCTTATATTCTAATCCTAGTTGTGTATCACCTTGGTAATCACTACTAAAATCCTAGACCACATTTAAATACCAATCCAAGTATCCCTTTGGATTATAAGTAGAACCCTGCCATTCCTCATGCCTATTTAATACTTCAATTAGTGAAGTATTCCCAAAGCCATAAACCTTGTCATATGGAACCAATCTACATAAAATAATATGCCATAACTTGTGTATCATGGATCACTAGTATAATCCAAGTTAGAAGTTCCTAAGCAAGATTAGTAATGATAGAGTTTATTCAATCATCTTCTTAAACCCTAAGAACCCACATGAAATCATAAACTCATTCTATTCACAACACCATTTAATTGAAACTTCAACCTTAATTAAAATAGATATGAACAATCAATATTGTTAAGCACACTAGTTTAACCTAATAATATTTTTACCATTCACATGTTCTAAATTTCAAACCATTTAAATGGATTTGGTTCCTAAATTAAAAAGGGAATTGAAATAAATAAATAAACCATTTATATTTTACTCAAGCCTCACAAGATATCAATTAAATCCTAAACTAAATATTTGGTTAAACAACAAAACTATACAGTGAGCATTGTTTTCAAGTTATATTGATATTCAAATGTTTTAGAACCTGCAAAGCAAAACCAGAATTCAAATTTGAATCAAAATAACAAATAGAAACCAGGAAATCAAAACGAGAAAATAAAACAGAAATAGAAAAGAGAGAGAGGGGCTTACTGTCCACCGAAGCCGAGCCTCGGCAGCCCGAGTAGCAGCCCGGGAACTAGCCCGGAACAAGCCCAGCCCGAACCAAATACCGTTTTGGAGTCTTTAAGAATCGTGCGAAGAAGAAAGCCACCTTCTTCTTCTTCCTCGGCGACGACGAGCGCGAGAGGTGAAGCCTCGGCCACGTCCTCGATGTCGATAAGAACAGCCCGGACCTCGTCGGACGTCCCGAGCTCGACCGCATGACTTTGGAATCCGTTGCCGGTAGGATTATCAAGATTCCCGCCCGAAAACCCTAAGCTGGAACACCGCCGCATCCCGGACGCTCACCGCCAAGCATCGCCGTCGAACCAGACCGTGCTTGGAGCTATAAATAGGTCGGAGAGATCACCACGGCTCGAGAAACCCTAGACTCCCATCCTTATCCTCCCTCGTTTCCTAATTCTTCCTCTAGCTGCAAGTCTCTGTCGCCGGCGACGTCCATGGCACCGTCGATTGAGAGCATCCCGGAGTCCGTGCGGTGGCTCGTTGGAAGCGCCAGGCCGCGTAGAGCATCCTGGAGGAGCAGAGCGTCAAGGGGAGCTCGGGATCAATCCAATTTCACCGTTCCCTTTCTCAGTACATCGCCGGCAATGGTCAAATCAAGCTCAACTCCGGCAGTCATCGTCGTCTCCGACCACACCTTGAGCATCACGGTGAGATTCCGCATCTTTAGAGCCCACTTTCGTTTCCTGGCATCAACCGTAGCCGTATTTCGATATCTCACCGGAGTTCATGGCCGCGGTAGTCCTCGTCGGAGCTAGCTCCGGTGGTCATTTCGGAAAGGCATCATCACCATCGAGTTTAGAATGTCGAGGAGGTCCAGAAAAACCTATTGGAGCGTCCCGGGGAACCTTAAATCGGCGGCGCCGTCGTCTACTGGCCGCCGGCGTCAAGCCGTCGTCGTAGCTGACGTGGCGGTGGGGTCCCAGATGCATGTTGACTGGTCGTTGCCATCGTGGCAACTGACCTAGTCAACGGCCCCACTCGTCAGTCATAGTGGCTAGGTATGAACCGGTACATTTAGCATTTTGCTTTATTTCAAATTCTAGAAAATCACTGAAACTTTGCAAAATTGTATAAAATTCATTTCAACTCAGAAAAATATGAATAATATATCAAACTGCTCACAAAAATAAACTCTACTCAAATAAAATATAAAACAAAAATGTGTGTCAAAATAAAAATTCACTTATTTTTAACCTTATTAATTATGCCATTTCAATTATTTAAAATACAATTTGAATTCAATAATTAGTGAAGCTTCAAAAATTAAATTTTAACTATTCAGTAACTAAGTAAAATGTTTAGATTAATTTTATTTATCATATTTGTATTAACTTAATTATCAATGGTAATTCATAAACCCTAATTTGAAAACTCTAAGTTACTATTTTCTTAAATAATAATAAATCAAGAAAATACTAAAAATCAATATTAATTTAGTAACTTAAATATTGTGAACTTAAATAATTTTGATTTGCAAGTTATTATTTTTAAAACCTAGTAATAATTGTTAAACCCTTATCTCTGAATTAAACTTAATTAGGAATTACCCTAATTATTAATTCTTGTGGAAGTTAATAAAATGTCAAACCATTATTAATTATGCTTCAAAGTAATTAGTTACCACACCTATATTTCCAATCATCATTTTAGGAGTTGTACCATAATTTAGAAACCCTAGTTTCAATTTGAGTAAGACATGGATCCCATTATTTCATGTGATCATGTAAGATTTACTTGACATATAGAACCCTAATAAGCAACAATTGAATGCATGCTTATGATCCACTAGCATAAAACCAAGTCACATAAGATTATCATTTCATGTTCCTATTCTTAATTAAAACTTATATAATTCACTAGTATCACCTAGGTATAAACCCTAGCTTGTTACCAAATGTTAGCACCATTGATCATCACTCCTACATACCATACCATTAGGATCAACCTCAATCATCAAACCCTAGTAGAATCATAATGATAAACCCTAGTACCAACCTTGTGTAACAATTCACATCACATGCTCCTATTCAACTAAACCCTACTTAGGAAATGATAAGTCACTTAACTTAGAACCATTAGAGCTTATCTAGTAAAGCAATTGTGAAGCCATCGTAAACCCTAATAGCTAATTTATAAAACCATCTTGGGATAACCATCCTTTGATATGATGCTTAAAAGAAACCATAGCAATAAACCTGCCAATACTTGTTATATAGAAACCCATTTTATTTAAGAAACCAACTAGTTCCTATTAGTGAAACTAGATGAACCCAATAGTAAACCCTAGAAAGCCATAGCTCCTATGTATAATAGTTCATATTCTTATTTAACCTGTTCTTCAAAAGTTATTCTTTTAAAGTACAAATGTCAATCAAACCTTAGAAGCCATAGTTCTTCTTTGAAATACTCATTGATTCTTAATTAACATGTTCTTCAAAAGTTATTCTTTTGAAGTATAGTATAAGTAATCATCAACCATGATCTGTAGAACTTAAAATTGACAATCTGTTCTTTACATATTATTCCATCACTATTCTTTATGTGTGTAATTGTTATGATGTATTATATCACTTGGATATGATGCGAATATAACCAAACCCTAATAAGAACCTTGTTTGAGAACCATTATAAAAGTGCAACCAACCCTAAAGAAATCTTTACAACTCATACATCCTAAATCATCGAGGTTAGGTTACGCTCGGGACGATTGCATCTCATATTATGCATTATAGCATCTTTGCCGAGTTCTTTAAACATTGTCCTTACCGGACGATGATGGTATTTCAGCATTTGGAGTTATCACGTATCGAAGCTTTTGCCTGCATAATCTTGCGAGTCAAGAAAGGCAAGTTCATCGCTTGCTCATGTCATTTGATTATTTTTATCAAACTATATGCCAAGTATTAAACTTATCACTCATGCATTGAAAAGCAAATATTATTTTACAATTATGAATATGACTATGTGGTGGGCAATGGAACCATGGTATGTGTTGATATGGTGGAGGTTCCATTGCATGGGTTTATATCACCCTAGGATTAATTACCAATGCCGTCCAGTGATTCTAGCGCCGTACAAACCGCGTTGACCATGAGATCTATAATGGCTCTGGGGAAGCCAGCCGTATCTTTTCCCTTCTGCACGCCAACGGATCGGAGAGACGGTGGGGTGCTGGAGGCACTGCCGCAATAGGTTGGGAAATCCTTTTAAATCCCCATCCATTGGTGATGTTAATCTCTTCCGATCTATGAGGGATTGTCCGGAGTACACCATGAGTAAAGCCGTATTATCGGGGGAAGTCTACTGGAGGTGTAGGGTCGGACAAAAGGGTGGGTTTGCAGTCGCGGAGAAGGCGGTGTGGGTTTGGATCTTACACCTGGCCTCACACCAAAGGAAGTGTGGACGGAGTCTATAGCCCGGTTGGCAACAAGGATAAGGTCTCTTATGGGAAAAGTAACGCACCTCTGCGAGAGGATACTCGAATTGTGATCTGTCACTCCCTGTTCGGGAAGGAAGCTGCGAACGCGGCGGAAAGGAACTCCACGAAGTTCTGGTCAACTCCGTGAAGACCGACGGGCATAGTTTTCAGAATAAAATAAACCTTTTGAAGAAATGTTTACAAAAACTTGCATTGGCCTATGACTTTCCGGTCTATGGCTGTAGCTAGTGCATGATACACATATTTCCTAATATGAACTTGCTGAGTACGCTCGTACTCATTCTATCTCGTTTGAACCCCCTTCTTAGAGCAAGGCACCGAAGGAGAAACTACCGTGGAACTCGAAGACAAAGGAGTCAACCGCAACGAGATGAAGAATCCAATCAAAGAAGTCAATGGAGTCAACTTCTGCATCAGCTATAATGGAAACCTAGACTAGTAATAGAAGGGAACCTTTCCCTAATCCTAGCACCTAAGTAGCTAGATTTCTATAGCAAGCCAAGTAGCTCTTGAACTTAAGCTAGCAATAAGATAGATTACGAGTCGTTCTTCTGGAGCTTTATTTGAAGTTTTACCTCACTGTAAAGTAGGAGGGTGTGTGGATCTTATGTAAACTGTTCGTGTGTACCTCTATAGACATACCTTGGACTCGCATATGTTTCTGTTGTACCACTCTGAGAGATGTAATATGGGTGGAACGGTGTTTCACTTGTGTTATGTCAACGACTTGTGTACTACACCATGCGGTGGTACGCTGGGTCATCACAGCTGGTATCAGAGCAAATGCTTTGACCTTAGGATTAAAACCCTTTAAAGGAGACCTATAGGTTTGGTAGTGTCTATAGGAAGTTGTCTTAGTTAAACCAACTATTATTTTGACTTGAGATGGGTATTCACTTGAGAATAATCCTGACACACTTGAGTCAATCTTTCTTATCTATATTTCTTAAATAAGGTTAATTAGTTATCTTGCTTCAATCCAAATAATTAGAACACCATTGAAGCTTAAGATAATGGGTGGTAGTAGACCACGGTTGGTATACAATACATGGTAGTCCAAAGAGAGGATACAACCATAAGGTAGATATCCTATTGGAAGAAGTATACCAATGCAAGTTATAGTTAAGTAAGAGTCATTAAAAATGTCAAATGACTGATGTTAAGTAAGGGAGATAAGTTATATAAGGTAGTATATGTCTATGATGAGTCAATCATAGGAGGTAAGGAAGAGTGATAAGAGTTATGCAACTCTACTTTTCATGGTAAAGTTGGTAATCATATATGATTCACTTGAGAATCATGGTATGATGGAGTAGAACATCATAAGTACGATAACAAAAGAATGATAAGGAGTAAGGATTTAGGGAATAGTTCGAAAGCTTAGGCCTTAAAATCCTGGAAACTGTACCAAGTATGTTAGAATCATAGTCCTTATTTTAAAGAAGGCTTATTTAGAGCATATCACATAGAGAAATCCTAGAGTTATAGGTGGTATATTCTAAACAATCATGTGTTTAGATTAGACATGTTAGATCTAATTGTATTATAGGAAGTAGTTATCAATAGCACATATATTTGGTATACTATTTTGTTAGTACTTCCAAAGAAAACTAGGTTAACTTCAACTATCCCGGGCCATTTTGTTTCAAGATTGTCTCATTGCAAATGTGCAATTAAGACAAATGTTGAGACAAATAGTAGAAATTCACGTATTTGTGCTAAGTATCACAACCTAAACCTATCTTATGTGGTGTTATATACTACACATCTGATCCTGATGTTTAGGGATGTCTTACCCAACTATTGTATTCGGGCATATAAGGATGTGTATTATAAGCATAAAGCTGGATTTTCTTGGATTTTATTGGATTTTCATTGTTTGACTAGATCCATACATGAAGTTTGACCTTGATATGCAAATGCATGTTGCAATATCAAGCTCTTACTTGATGTTATAGGTCTAGAGGGTAAAGGTATTCGTGTGAGGAAGTGACGAATTATGAAGATTTGAAGACAAGATGAAGGTTCATTTGAATAAGGAAGTAAAAATTGTGGGAAGCAACCACAATACTCTACAGGAAGGACCAATAAAACTTACTTCTATCCTTAATTAAGGGGTACTTCAACATGGAAGTACCATGAAAGTGAGAAAAATAGTGAATATGGAGCAGAAGAAGTAGAGCTGTATTCATTCTGGAAGAAGGGAATACAAGTAAAGTCACTTATAATACTATTTTCATAGTGTCCACAAGTGGTTTTCTTGCAAAACAAATTATAGAAGAAGGAAAATAGACAAGTGAAGTCGTAGCTGGTATGATAAGACCGCAACTAATATAGGATAATCATGAAGAGAAGGTATGTGAAGTTAGGTATATCTTAACTAAAATTATATAAGTAGCCACAGCTGGTAAGTAGATATTGACTAGAACCATAACATAGCCACAGCTGGTATCCAATAAGCCACATCTGGTACTAGGTAGTCTGCAGCTGGTACCAGATAGCCCACAGCCTGAACATTTCTTTACCCTAAAAGAAAAGGGGATTCCGCAGCTAGTATTTCACAGCTGGTATTCCATAGCTAATAAATATTTAGTCGGAGGATTCGCATCGGAAACTCACAACTGTGTGGATACACCGCAAAGAATTTTTCGTGAGACTTTAGAAAGATACAAAATATGAACCAGACTTAAACCAACTACCTAACCTTGGAGTTTAATGATTAGAAGAAAGGAAGTTGGAAGATCATTAGTAAACTCCAAGGGGGAGAGGAAGGTTGAATGAGAAGTATTAAAATATAATATTCGAAGTATGATGGACCAAGAAGAAGGTCCGAACCGAGAGGAAGTCCGATCTTATTTTTATAAGGTTGTTGGGAAGTACCCATATAATAGTACTCTCGGGAGGATGTCGGACCGAAGTCGAGGTTCATATCTCGAGGAAGTAAAGGTTAGACCTTAACTTGAGTGGGTAATTGTAATTACTAAAAATCAAGAGAACTCAAGTAAGTCCAAGATAATGAAATTGGAGGAAGAAGATATCGGAGAACAATCAACGCCTAAGAAGATACTATAAGAAGGAGTTTGACCATACCAAAACTAATGATTATTAGAAAGATCCCTTTCATGGAACCTAAAGAAACCAAAAGGAAGATAACTAGTATAAACTAGAAGCCATGATGGGATGGACTAAATGAGTCTAATCCATTCGTATGACTAAAACAACCTGGACCATGCCTATTGTAAACACCTTACGAAGTACCATTACTTTCGTCATGGTAGTAAGGGAAAACAATACCCTGCTTTAAATGAATCCTTTAGAATCGAGGTTTGAACATTGCAGCTGGTACACCATAGTGCCATATTACATCGCAGCTGGATTACCGCAGCTGGTAGAACCAAGTTTTGAGTACCCAAATAGGAAGATGTCACCACAACCATTAGTAAAGTCCATTAACACCATAAGATGTCTTAATCCAAGAATCTTTGGATAGTAAGCCTATAAGCTTAGAGTGTTGGAAGAAATCATAGAATAGAAGGCAAGTATCGGTGCCGGACATCGGAAGACTCCGGGAAGGATCCGGACAAGGGATATATTCCACTATATCTAGTGTGATCACCATGGAGTTGAAGGATGGTGATCTGTTCAAGACATTTCAACATTCCGAAACATGAGAGCGTTCGAACTTCGGGACGAAGTTCGGTTTAAGGGGAGAGGCTGTAATATCCCGGGTTTAGAGGCAACAAAATGAGAGAACACCAAAGTGTGCATTGCATTCATGCATAGAAAATCCGGGGAATTTTCGCGCTTTCAAATAAAAACTTACCACGAGTAATCGAAGTTTCACTTGACTTGCTGGAATTGAAGTAGATCATCAAGTCAAGCGCTATAAACTTCACTGTGATCTTTGCTAAACCTTGTTTTGGGTAGAGATGATTTGATCTATGGATTAGACCAAATGGAATTATATTTACAACAACACATTCTTTAAGAATCAAACTCTAACTTATTAACACTTAAAAGTTAGCAACTACCTTTGTGTGTAAATTAAATTCACTTATAAATAAGGTAAACCACAGGGTCTAAAGTGCATAAAAGCCCCACATTCGTATTTAAATCATAACTTATTAAATACATGGAATATCATAAAACTAAGTCCATTTACATTACAAATTATAGTCCAAACAGTTTGAATAAAATTAACTATGAGTATTTTGAAACTCATATGATCATGCCTTGGTGAAATCAAACACCAACTATCCAAACTTGAGAAATAACCCTCAACATTAACCTTTTCACCAATATTATAATATAAATCCAATCAAATATAATATAGTGACTCATCCACAATAATAAAATCATCCACAAGATATTTAGTAGCAAATGCCACTTGGCTATCCAAAAATAAGTCATAGGAGAGGATAATGATCTATGCCACATAGGATGAAAATATCTACATGACTTGCTTTCCAAGCTATGCCACCTCATGCTCAAAGGATTGTTATGGATGAGGGCATGACAACCAAGCACCTTACTCATCTAACCAACACAAGAGTCACCACCTATGTGTCATGACATTAGAGCTTGCCCAAGCCTATAAATAGAGCCACACCCTTCATCCATTTGGACACCTTGTACCATGTTACAAGGAAACCCAACACTTGAGACCTTCCATGTGAATTAGCTAGGATCAAGATGAAGAAGCTAGGAGGTGGAGGCATACCACAAGATGCAGGTTTATCAGATTTCCTGAAGAACAAGCTACATAAGATTGCAAGGTAGAATTCCTAGGCAAACCATATATTTAGAGGATCATATCATCATCTCTTGAGTAGGATCTTAGGATATTCCAAGACATTGAGAAGTGAGAGAAGTTATAATACTAACCATAGCCATGTTCATACAAGAATATTATAGAAATACTAATCCTAGTTGTTCAAGTCAATATTTGATCTTAGAAGTGAGAACCCTATTTCAATAACAATACCTTAGCAAACCAATTCTATAATCATCACAACTTGGTATCTATTATAAACCCTAAGAATCTAGGATGAGTGTGATGAGAGGAATATTAAAGAGGGATTAGTGAGGAATGAGTGGATCTTGTCTAATGCATGATTATACCTTGTAGATATAAATAATAAGTTAACCCCATATGATTAATAGATATCATCCATCACATAGAATAATAAGTATATCACTAGTAGTTAACCCCGGACCAAACCTCATGCCTTGTATGGAGGAGTAACCCTAGCCAATTTAGCATAACCTAGCTTATGCTTATATTCTAATCCTAGTTGTGTATCACCTTGGTAATCACTACTAAAATCCTAGACCACATTTAAATACCAATCCAAGTATCCCTTTGGATTATAAGTAGAACCCTGCCATTCCTCATGCCTATTTAATACTTCAATTAGTGAAGTATTCCCAAAGCCATAAACCTTGTCATATGGAACCAATCTACATAAAATAATATGCCATAACTTGTGTATCATGGATCACTAGTATAATCCAAGTTAGAAGTTCCTAAGCAAGATTAGTAATGATAGAGTTTATTCAATCATCTTCTTAAACCCTAAGAACCCACATGAAATCATAAACTCATTCTATTCACAACACCATTTAATTGAAACTTCAACCTTAATTAAAATAGATATGAACAATCAATATTGTTAAGCACACTAGTTTAACCTAATAATATTTTTACCATTCACATGTTCTAAATTTCAAACCATTTAAATGGATTTGGTTCCTAAATTAAAAAGGGAATTGAAATAAATAAATAAACCATTTATATTTTACTCAAGCCTCACAAGATATCAATTAAATCCTAAACTAAATATTTGGTTAAACAACAAAACTATACAGTGAGCATTGTTTTCAAGTTATATTGATATTCAAATGTTTTAGAACCTGCAAAGCAAAACCAGAATTCAAATTTGAATCAAAATAACAAATAGAAACCAGGAAATCAAAACAGAAAATAAAACAGAAATAGAAAAGAGAGAGAGGGGCTTACCTGTCCACCGAAGCAGGCCTCAGCAGCCCAGTAGCAGCCCAGGAACTAGCCCGGAACAAGCCCAGCCCGAACCAAATACCGTTTCGGAGTCTTTAAGAATCGTGCGAAGAAGAAAGCCACCTTCTTCTTCTTCCTCAGCGACGACAGCGCAGAGGTGAAGCCTCGGCCACGTCCTCGATGTCGATAAGAACAGCCCGGACCTCGTCAGACGTCCCGCAGCTCGACCGCATGACTTTGGAATCCGTTGCCGGTAGGATTATCAAGATTCCCGCCCGAAAACCCTAACCGGAACACCGCCGCATCCCGGACGCTCACCGCCAAGCATCGCCGTCGAACCGGACCGTGCTTGGAGCTATAAATAGGTCGGAGAGATCACCACGGCTCGAGAAACCCTAGACTCCCATCCTTATCCTCCCTCGTTTCCTAATTCTTCCTCTAGCCGCAAGTCTCCGTCGCCGGCGACGTCCATGGCACCGTCGATTGAGAGCATCCCGGAGTCCGTGCGGTGGCTCGTTGGAAGCGCCGGGCCGCGTAGAGCATCCCGGAGGAGCAGAGCGTCAAGGGGAGCTCGGGATCAATCCAATTTCACCGTTCCCTTTCTCAGTACATCGCCGGCAATGGTCAAATCAAGCTCAACTCCGGCAGTCATCGTCGTCTCCGACCACACCTTGAGCATCACGGTGAGATTCCGCATCTTTAGAGCCCACTTTCGTTTCCTGGCATCAACCGTAGCCGTATTTCGATATCTCACCGGAGTTCATGGCCGCGGTAGTCCTCGTCGGAGCTAGCTCCGGTGGTCATTTCGGAAAGGCATCATCACCATCGAGTTTAGAATGTCGAGGAGGTCCAGAAAAACCTATTGGAGCGTCCCGGGGAACCCTAAATCGGCGGCGCCGTCGTCTACTGGCCGCCGGCGTCAAGCCGTCGTCGTAGCTGACGTGGCGGTGGGGTCCCAGATGCATGTTGACTGGTCGTTGCCATCGTGGCAACTTACCTAGTCAACGGCCCCACTCGTCAGTCATAGTGGCTAGGTATGAACCGGTACATTTAGCATTTTGCTTTATTTCAAATTCTAGAAAATCACTGAAACTTTGCAAAATTGTATAAAATTCATTTCAACTCAGAAAAATATGAATAATATATCAAACTGCTCACAAAAATAAACTCTACTCAAATAAAATATAAAACAAAAATGTGTGTCAAAATAAAAATTCACTTATTTTTAACCTTATTAATTATGCCATTTCAATTATTTAAAATACAATTTGAATTCAATAATTAGTGAAGCTTCAAAAATTAAATTTTAACTATTCAAGTAACTAAGTAAAATGTTTAGATTAATTTTATTTATCATATTTGTATTAACTTAATTATCAATGGTAATTCATAAACCCTAATTTGAAAACTCTAAGTTACTATTTTCTTAAATAATAATAAATCAAGAAAATACTAAAAATCAATATTAATTTAGTAACTTAAATATTGTGAACTTAAATAATTTTGATTTGCAAGTTATTATTTTTAAAACCTAGTAATAATTGTTAAACCCTTATCTCTCGAATTAAACTTAATTAGGAATTACCCTAATTATTAATTCTTGTGGAAGTTAATAAAATGTCAAACCATTATTAATTATGCTTCAAAGTAATTAGTTACCACACCTATATTTCCAATCATCATTTTAGGAGTTGTACCATAATTTAGAAACCCTAGTTTCAATTTGAGTAAGACATGGATCCCATTATTTCATGTGATCATGTAAGATTTACTTGACATATAGAACCCTAATAAGCAACAATTGAATGCATGCTTATGATCCACTAGCATAAAACCAAGTCACATAAGATTATCATTTCATGTTCCTATTCTTAATTAAAACTTATATAATTCACTAGTATCACCTAGGTATAAACCCTAGCTTGTTACCAAATGTTAGCACCATTGATCATCACTCCTACATACCATACCATTAGGATCAACCTCAATCATCAAACCCTAGTAGAATCATAATGATAAACCCTAGTACCAACCTTGTGTAACAATTCACATCACATGCTCCTATTCAACTAAACCCTACTTAGGAAATGATAAGTCACTTAACTTAGAACCATTAGAGCTTATCTAGTAAAGCAATTGTGAAGCCATCGTAAACCCTAATAGCTAATTTATAAAACCATCTTGGGATAACCATCCTTTGATATGATGCTTAAAAGAAACCATAGCAATAAACCTGCCAATACTTGTTATATAGAAACCCATTTTATTTAAGAAACCAACTAGTTCCTATTAGTGAAACTAGATGAACCCAATAGTAAACCCTAGAAAGCCATAGCTCCTATGTATAATAGTTCATATTCTTATTTAACCTGTTCTTCAAAAGTTATTCTTTTAAAGTACAAATGTCAATCAAACCTTAGAAGCCATAGTTCTTCTTTGAAATACTCATTGATTCTTAATTAACATGTTCTTCAAAAGTTATTCTTTTGAAGTATAGTATAAGTAATCATCAACCATGATCTGTAGAACTTAAAATTGACAACTCGTTCTTTACATATTATTCCATCACTATTCTTTATGTGTGTAATTGTTATGATGTATTATATCACTTGGATATGATGCGAATATAACCAAACCCTAATAAGAACCTTGTTTGAGAACCATTATAAAAGTGCAACCAACCCTAAAGAAATCTTTACAACTCATACATCCTAAATCATCGAGGTTAGGTTACGCTCGGGACGATTGCATCTCATATTATGCATTATAGCATCTTTGCCAGTTCTTTAAACATTGTCCTTACCGGACGATGATGGTATTTCAGCATTTGGAGTTATCACGTATCGAAGCTTTTGCCCGCATAATCTTGCGGTCAAGAAAGGCAAGTTCATCGCTTGCTCATGTCATTTGATTATTTTTATCAAACTATATGCCAAGTATTAAACTTATCACTCATGCATTGAAAAGCAAATATTATTTTACAATTATGAATATGACTATGTGGTGGGCAATGGAACCATGGTATGTGTTGATATGGTGGAGGTTCCATTGCATGGGTTTATATCACCCTAGGATTAATTACCAATGCCGTCCAGGTGATTCTAGCGCCGTACAAACCGCGTTGACCATGAGATCTATAATGGCTGCGGGAAGCCAGCCGTATCTTTTCCCTTCGCACGCCAACGGATCGGAGAG